>NW_011887774.1:972046-973711 GCF_000806365.1 Fopius arisanus | reverse complement strand
AAAGTTTCACGTCTTCGAAAAGAGTAATCCATTAACCCGGAAAAGCCACAGGCATTGAACCGGCTGTAGTTTAAATCTCCGGTTAAAATCTATGGAGCAAATTAAATCGACTTCTTGCTCCTGGGATTATCGGGGCAATTGGGCGGTACAGTGTTCTTTAATTTTTTACTTTCAATTTAATCAATTACTATTATGTATAAATTGCCAGGCAAAAATCGTATTTTGGTACTTTTGGGGTCATAATGCGTCGATATAAACAAAAAAAATTAAAAATTAAAATGTTTCCATCCGGCGGAAAAAATTAGGACATATTTTGTAACTTATTTTATTTATAATTTATCTTCAAATACACAAAACATCTTAAAATTTCAGTTATAAATTTATTCGAATTTTCAATTACCTAGGCACTGAGTTGTTCAGTTATCTCGTAAGTTCATGAAACTTGTATTTTTTAAGTTTAATGGAAATGAATTTTTCACTAGGGGAAAAATTTTTAATTCTATTTGAATACTTTCCTTTGAATTTCATTTGAAATTTCATGTCAGCTTGACGCTGTAAAACATTTTAAGATGATTTACTTAAACTATCAAGTGTAATTTTCCAGCGATGTAGATCCTACAAAAAAAAAAAATTTTTTAAATTACAAGTTGAGACATCAAAGTAGAAACAATTAGCAAATGGAAAAAAAATCCTTTTCCTTCAGACAAATCAGAAAAACAACGAACTAATTAAAATAATTACATCTCTTAATTACAACTGTCCCGTGACCTATAATGAAATATCCCATGCCTTTTGTAGAGAAGACTATACCAATGAGGAGAAATATAGGGACGAAGGGCCCTGAATGCTTAAGGAAGATCATTAAGAATCCCATTGCAGTCTGATGAGAATTGAAGGTAGACTCTAGGTTCTAGAGGGTGTAACGCACCTTGAATAGCCCACTGGCCCACTTGCCTGGTAACGGTCATAGGGAGAATGCAGAGAAAAAAGGAAGAAAAGAACGAGCACTGAAGGACTGTGCGTATGATGGATGTTTGCACTGGGGCGAACATACGAGGGTAGAGTAAGGGGCGAACTGAAAAGACGTAGAGATGAAGAAAAGATGAGAAAGTGCAAGGGTACGCAACCCTTTCTTCACTTGGTTTTTTTATGCAAGCGGCTTGACAGCGCAGAGGGTGTAAATAATGAACGAAGGGATGATATGCACCTTCGGGGTAGTGGGGTGACTTCACTAGGTCAATATCTCACTTGAGGAATATGGAGAACGCGGAAGTGAATGGAATTATGGAAATCCCCCTTACATGAATTAATCCGACGTTTTTACGATCACCGTCTCATAATTATTCGGGGAATAATACGTCGAAAATTCATGGATTGTTATTGATTATTATAAAAAGTCATTGTATATAGCACCAAGACGTTTTTGGGGAAAAGGAAAATTTCTGGAGTTACTCAGGGTCGTAAGACGATTGGATGCGAGCATCATGCGTCAAGTGCCTATGCACTGGTGAGACGTACTTCACCACTTGTTACGAGTACTTGCGTTTCTTGGAACAAGTAAAAAAAGGTAGGGGAAGAGCGGGCTAAACGTGAAGCCTGCTGATAGAATTGACTGGGAAAAATGGTTATATATAAAATGCTTTGTAACGTTATTCGCTATTCATG
>NW_011887774.1:961878-964350 GCF_000806365.1 Fopius arisanus | reverse complement strand
CCATCGACGCAGCCGAATCTTTTTGTGAAGTTCCAAGAGAGCGATTTAAAGAAGGATGCTGGACAAAGTACTATTCCATTTTGGGATATCCAAGAAGTGGTCACAACGCCTACTGCTCCACTCACGGGTGTTGGTATTTTCCACAAAGGGCACAGGGATCGCATCTACGGAGGGTACCTTGCGTTGCGAATACTTTCTCTGAATTTTATTGATTACCTCAATGCCACGGTGCCTGACGATTTGAAAAAGTCATACCAGCAAGTTTATAAAGCACCTCCATATGCACCGACAGGTAAAATTTAGAGCTCAGATAATACTTCAACATGGTGTTATAATTTCATGTCTAAAACTTCTGTAGGCAGCGATCATGGGCTTTAATCAATAAAAACGGATAACCAATATCTTGTTCATGAAACAGTCTTCAATTAATTACGGAATCCCATTGAATGTTATTCGCGCTCAATATTATGCATATATTTTCCCGTTCTAATGCATTCTATTACAGACGATGCGGGTACAACGAGAAAAATATTCGTTTATCAATTTTTCTGATGCTGCGAGCACTGCCAAACATGATAAAAGAGATGGGGATGATGTTCAACATTCCTCAAGTTGATACGTATCGATCAAATTGTATCATCCAGTAGAAAGTCTCGCCTCCAGAATTACGTTTATTCTAAAACTTAATATAAAACAACAAGTATCAGCTTGTTGCTTTATATTAGGTTTTTCAATAAACGTTTTTAAATGACACAATCCAGTTCTATGAATAGAACGTTCCTCGAAAAAATCATTGTCAGCTGTGCTCATTTATGTGACAATAAGTCTCAAGTAGTAACAAAATGGAGAGAATTTCCACAACAGCATATGAAGAGACTTCATTGCTTGAGCGATTGGAGAACAAATACTTTGTCAACTAGTTTTCCTTAGTCAGATAAACCGGTTGATTACTTTGCTAAGGATAGCACATATTCGAAAGAGATGATTGGTTAGTTGCATATCCATCCGTTTCTCACCTCTTTCATTTCTTGTGAGACAGTCGAGTAAATTCAATAATGAAGAATAATTATAGGAAAATTAGGTAACAAAATATAACGGAGACTGTCCCTATGAGAAGGTGTTTTATCAAATTCATTACGCAGTTACCCTGATTGCACCCCATGAATTAACTATGATGACTTGGCCGTAATGAGAAAGGCTATAAGGTTTGAAAAAAGTAGGACTCCTATATTCAGAAGTCCACTTGTGTAATTGCTTCTAAATAATCGTTCGTGTTCATTCAGAAGAGTATTATACTGCCGGGGAAATTAAACCAAATCACAATACACATTATTCACGAAGCTATTTGGTAACCAGAAAAGAGGCGACGAAAATATGTGGTCGCATCGGTCACAATGGCGGACATAGAAAAGGTATATAGCTTCACTCCATATTTGCAAGAACAATTTTTGGAGATATCGATGAGCTGTTCTAAGTGCAAATCGGAGTGAGTAAGACTGTCGACAACTGCTTGTATCGAGTGCTTAATCCAATGGATCGTTAACTGAATTCGGCGAAGATGCATCAACAACTAAGGACAATCCGATTCTGCTTATGATCTTGACAGTACCTTTTGGCTTCAAGCCATGAAAGGTATATAAGCTACAGTGCACAATAATTAGCAATCAACATATGCTGTAAAAAATCTCATCTGATATTTTCATAACCCTTTGTTAGTTTACATCCGATTTCCATTTTGCATTTCAGAATCATCCTTGCTAGAATTATCTGAGGTAAAACCGACATCTTTGGGCTCACGTAGACCTTCTCACTTCGCCGTTTTTAAGGATTAAGCTAAAAATACTTTGAATTGTACATTATTGAGTTGTATTTAGAAAAGTTTGATACCTTCAGTACATGATATGTTATATCCGGGACTTCGCCGATGAAGCGTTCGATGGTAGAAAAAGCAAATGTGGTAGCTTGGTTTGGTCTATAGCCCTTGAAGTATCTCTTCACCAAGGCCTTGATTTTTGTGTACTGTTGGAGATCAATTCCGTGCGTGATATTTATCACGCTCCTTAATATGGATCATTTGAACCACAAGCTAGCTGGATCGTACCTTTGTGTCACCTGTTCTAAATAAACCAGAAATTTCCATTCGTTCATGCTGCGTGATTTTTCTTTTTATAGTCAATTTTGGAATTCCTCCCAGCACGGGATGTATTTGTCTCCTGATATTTTGGGATATAATTGTACAGCAATTTCATCCGTTCGCTGTTGAAAACTTCTTTCCAGTTCCTCGCTATCTTTCCTCATCTTCTGAGGAGGAACTCATTTCGAAAAATATCGTTTAATTTTTTACGTTTTCTTTTGCGATTAACCTTCAAAATGTAAGTCAGGACGCAATTTCGGAGCCTGAAGGTCGTTTTGATCTCCCTAGTCTCCCTTTGACTGCAACGTGCTGCTCTCATGACTACGCGAAAGGCCCGC
>NW_011887774.1:956309-959233 GCF_000806365.1 Fopius arisanus | reverse complement strand
CCATCGACGCAGCCGAATCTTTTTGTGAAGTTCCAAGAGAGCGATTTAAAGAAGGATGCTGGACAAAGTACTATTCCATTTTGGGATATCCAAGACGTGGTCACAATGCCCACTGCTCCACTTACGGGTGTTGGTATTTTCCACAAAGGGCACAGGGATCGCATCTACGGAGGGTACCTTGCGTTGCGTATACTTTCTCTGAATTTTATTGATTACCTCAATGCCACGGTGCCGGACGATTTGAAGAAGTCATACCAGGAAGTTTATAAAGCACCTCCATATGCACCGACAGGCAAAATTTAGAGCTCAGATAATACTTCAACATGGTGTTACAACTTTTTG
This sequence comes from Fopius arisanus, assembly GCF_000806365.1. Taxonomy (NCBI): domain Eukaryota; kingdom Metazoa; phylum Arthropoda; class Insecta; order Hymenoptera; family Braconidae; genus Fopius; species Fopius arisanus. The sequence continues at coordinate 958,891 of NW_011887774.1, read as the reverse complement.
TCTGAAACTTCTGTATGCAACGATCATGGGCTATAATCAATAAAAACTGATAACCAATACCTTCTTCATGATGCAGTCTTCAATTAATTACCGAATCCCATTCAATGTTATTCGCGCTCCATATTATTCATATATTTTTCCGTTCTGATACATTCTATCACAGCCGATGCTGGTACAACGTGAAAAATATTAGCTTATCAATTGTTCTGATGCTACGAGCACTTTCGAACATGATAAAAAATATTGGAGTGATATTCAACATAGCTCAAATTGATACATGCACGGAATACATACTTTAATCACGTATAATTCATATTATGAATATATGTGTATAATATACTCCAGTAAGTTCTCTCAACGTTTCATAAAGGACTGGAACATTCCGCAGACTTCGAAGTTGGAACCAGTTGCAAGTTGGCTCCACTAGATTTCGGTCCCTAATGTCCTGAGGAATTTTTACTCCTCACTACGTCCCTAATATTGTTGTGAACCTATCCAGCATTTTTTGGGGGAAAAAATTAATAACTATTTTAAATGGAATATATCGGGATCAAACATAAAATAGACTATATTCAAGTATTTTTTCCATCCATAATGTTAATTGAGTAATTTCCGTTTACTGAACACTCATAACAATATATATATGAAACATACATATTGTTAAATGACAATATGTTTTAAAGAAATTAATAAAATATTTAAATGTTTTTATGATTCGAGATAAAAGACAGACTCTCAGAAGAAAAGATGATCGTATATGAATTTGGTTGAGAGGAAAACGCAATATTTATTACTTTAGAGGCACGATTCCAATAAACAAAGCATACAAATTGAAATATTCGTCGCCCAATATCGAAACATCGGAATTTGCGCATAAAACTCTATAAATAGCAATATTTAGTTTCAGGCGGAAAGGTTTTGCAGTCATATAGTGATGATAGTCCGTCTATTTTTATGATCTCTGTCAACCATAAATAATTGGCCGGATTGATAACATAAGGAAAAATGAAGGTAGAAACCAAGGGTGTGAATTTCTGATATTGTGTCATGGTCTTCTTATCGCACTCAGACTTTATTTAAAAACGAATTACGCAGTGTGAAATATTGTTCAATGGACATTGGGCGTTGGAAGTTAAAATCGTGCGGGATGGTATTATTACAATTACTCATAATAATCGTGTTAGTCGAGCATCTAGTATTATTTATAAGGCCGGGTCTGACTCATGTGGGGACTCCGCGAAATTCCGCTATCAAAGTAGTCATTGACGGATGATACACACCGATTACCAGCAAAATATTATAGCAGGTGACTGAAATATCGATCAAATTTTATCCTACATCGTATCATACATTAGATAGTCTCGTCGCCAGTATTACTTTTATTGAAAAATTTAATATAACGCAACCAGTTGATAGAATCCAGCTCTATGAACAAAAAGTCTCTAGACAAAAATCATTGTCAACTGTGATCATTTCCGTGATAAAAAGTCTCAAGTAGTAACAAAATGGTGATAATTTACAAAAAAATCGTTACTCCACTTATTTATGACGAGTAACATTTAATTAATTGATATGTAAGATAAAGCTTCTTACGCCACTATTTTTCATGAGAATAATGCATAAAAATACATTTTTTCACCTCCTAATATATAGATAAGTAGATATAGTTAGTTACAGGTGGTACAATATCTTACAGTCAAATAACGACAATGACATTTCAATTTTTATGTACTCTGTCCCACGCAAACAGTTAATAGAATTGATGATGACCGATAACATACGTGTGAAAAATAAGATGTAAATTTTTGATTTTATGTCTTGGTCCCCTTATCGCGTCTAGGGTCTATATAAACCCCATTACCAAATGCAGGATAGTGTCCAATCATCGTTTAAGCTTGCAAATAAGAATTGAACGAAATGTTACTATTTCGGTTGATTATATTGGTGCCACTGGTCCAAGTGGCACCATTTATGATGCCGAGTCTAAGTGATTTGTGGAAGCTCGCAAAATTTGGCTACCAAGTAGGAAGTAAGATTAAGGCAGGTTATGATGCATACTCAAAATTTATGGACGACACTGACGAGAGGATAGATAAAATATTAGAGCAGGTGGCTGAAATATCGACTAAGATCGACGGGTTCGAATCCCGTTTGGATCAGAGATTGGATGCCATAGTGGAAAGTCTCGTCTCCAGAATTACACTTATTCAAAAACTTGATACGACTTTCATGGAGCTGCACAAGATCATCGTAGGCGTTGATCACATGTGGGACAAGTACCTCAAGTATTCGAAAAATCGTAAGAGTTTCAACAATATAACATTAAAAGGCTTCATAGACACAGCGACTGGAGATCAGGCGCTCGGTTTACAGGCTTTGCTTAGCCAAATGCATCGGTTGATTGTTCCGCTAAGGACCGCCCATATTCGAGATAGTTTGTTCCTTACAATGTTGAAGAACGAACGGGCAAGTTGAATCTTTATTCACCTTCTTCTCGCTTGATAGAGCAATAAATTGATTGTTGAGAAATATTCACAGGAGAATGAGATGTTGTCCTGTGATGAAGGCAATTCACATGAACA
>NW_011887774.1:953162-956299 GCF_000806365.1 Fopius arisanus | reverse complement strand
ATTCAAGTATTTTTTCCATCCATAATGTTAATTGAGTAATTTCCGTTTACTGAACACTCATAACAATATATATATGAAACATACATATTGTTAAATGACAATATGTTTTAAAGAAATTAATAAAATATTTAAATGTTTTTATGATTCGAGATAAAAGACAGACTCTCAGAAGAAAAGATGATCGTATATGAATTTGGTTGAGAGGAAAACGCAATATTTATTACTTTACAGGCACGATTCCAATAAGCAAAACATGCAAATTGAAATATTCGTCGCCCAACATCGAAACATCGGAATTTGCGCATAAAACTCTATAAATAGCAATATTTAGTTTCAGGCGGAAAGGTTTTGCAGTCATATAGTGATGATAGTCCGTCTATTTTTATGATCTCTGTCAACCATAAATAATTGGCCGGATTGATAACATAAGGAAAAATGAAGGTAGAAACCAAGGGTGTGAATTTCTGATATTGTGTCATGGTCTTCTTATCGCACTCAGACTTTATTTAAAAACGAATTACGCAGTGTGAAATATTGTTCAATGGACATTGGGCGTTGGAAGTTAAAATCGTGCGGGATGGTATTATTACAATTACTCATAATAATCGTGTTAGTCGAGCATCTAGTATTATTTATAAGGCCGGGTCTGACTCATGTGGGGACTCCGCGAAATTCCGCTATCAAAGTAGTCATTGACGGATGATACACACCGATTACCAGCAAAATATTATAGCAGGTGACTGAAATATCGATCAAATTTTATCCTACATCGTATCATACATTAGATAGTCTCGTCGCCAGTATTACTTTTATTGAAAAATTTAATATAACGCAACCAGTTGATAGAATCCGGCTCTATGAAGAAAAAGTCTCTAGACAAAAATCATTGTCAACGGTGATCATTTCCGTGATAAAAAGTCTCAAGTAGTAACAAAATGGTGATAATTTCCAAAAAAATCGTTACTCCACTTATTTATGACGAGTAACATTTAATTAATTGATATGTAAGATAAAGCTTCTTACACCACTATTTTTCATGAGAATAATGCATAAAAATTCATTTTTTCACCTCCTAATATATAGATAAGTAGATATAGTTAGTTACAGGTGGTACAATATCTTACAGTCAAATAACGACAATGACATTTCAATTTTTATGTACTCTGTCCCACGCAAACAGTTAATAGAATTGATGATGACCGATAACATACGTGTGAAAAATAAGATGTAAATTTTTGATTTTATGTCTTGGTCCCCTTATCGCGTCTAGGGTCTATATAAACCCCATTACCAAATGCAGGATAGTGTCCAATCATCGTTTAAGCTTGCAAATAAGAATTGAACGAAATGTTACTATTTCGGTTGATTATATTGGTGCCACTGGTCCAAGTGGCACCATTTATGATGCCGAGTCTAAGTGATTTGTGGAAGCTCGCAAAATTTGGCTACCAAGTAGGAAGTAAGATTAAGGCAGGTTATGATGCATACTCAAAATTTATGGACGACACTGACGAGAGGATAGATAAAATATTAGAGCAGGTGGCTGAAATATCGACTAAGATCGACGGGTTCGAATCCCGTTTGGATCAGAGATTGGATGCCATAGTGGAAAGTCTCGTCTCCAGAATTACACTTATTCAAAAACTTGATACGACTTTCATGGAGCTGCACAAGATCATCGTAGGCGTTGATCACATGTGGGACAAGTACCTCAAGTATTCGAAAAATCGTAAGAGTTTCAACAATATAACATTAAAAGGCTTCATAGACACAGCGACTGGAGATCAGGCGCTCGGTTTACAGGCTTTGCTTAGCCAAATGCATCGGTTGATTGTTCCGCTAAGGACCGCCCATATTCGAGATAGTTTGTTCCTTACAATGTTGAAGAACGAACGGGCAAGTTGAATCTTTATTCACCTTCTTCTCGCTTGATAGAGCAATAAATTGATTGTTGAGAAATATTCACAGGAGAATGAGATGTTGTCCTGTGATGAAGGCAATTCACATGAACAGGTAATTTATCAAATCTATTACACTGTTGCCCTTACGGAATTACGTGGATTTATTATGGCTGCGTGGGCATATGGCTTACGGCCAATTTTTGATAAAGGTACGGTTTAGATGTTCAAGAAATCCATCGGTAGTTAACTTGTCATTAACTATTTGTGACTATACAGGAACATACTCTGCAGAAGTAAGTCAAATAGAGGCAGGATTCACAATGAGGACACGCGACTTTTTATTGGCCACGAAAGAAGCAATGAGGCTAGCATCGAATTCTATCCGTCGCTGTGATCCGAAGGGTGGATTCAGAAAAGGTAATTTCCCTTATCATCACAATACGCAGTATATATCCCTATTTTTCGTTCTTTCAGGAATAAGTTACGTAGAGTTCGACGAAGTTTTTCAGACGTATGTTATCAACGAAGCTGATATGAGTCCTACGAGTTCGTGTAAATCTACCTGCGCAACGATAGGTACTCAGACTTATCAAAGAAAAATGGATAGTTATCTCAACTACAACTATGACAGGCCTTGTTTTGGTAGTATCACTGGTTGCAGAAAGGGTGGAGGCAAGATGACAATTTGTGATACGGTAAGTGCAAACATCATCGATTTATATTATAATAAAATAATGGAATGTTTAATTTCACGTCTTATTCACAGAGAAATTCAAGCAACTCAAGACGATATCATTGGTTCAAAGAGGGAAATGGGGATGTTGCGGGAGATAATAGCGCTGGCTGCCCAGGACAACTCAATTATCCAAAATCATGGAATCGTGGATTCTACTCATGTGACTATTGCGTATGCACCTGTGACGGTGATAGACCCTTTAGTCACGCAAAAAGAGCTCTCAGTTTCATGGCTGCACACTCTAATTTCCATTGGGGCATGTTAGTGTTTCCGTTAATAGATGTAAAATACATCCTTATTAATTCTTGAAGTAATTGTTTTCAGGGTGGTCACAGGAATCAGAATAGTTCAGAAAGGCAAAATGATCTACCTTCAAATACGAGAAGGCAAACTTGAAGGACAAGGTGGAATTGCAAAAGGCAGTGACAAATGGGTTCCTTTTATTGAATATACGTATGAACGTACAGGCCAAGGTAGATTTACCAAATCGTGGGGACTTC
>NW_011887774.1:950837-951692 GCF_000806365.1 Fopius arisanus | reverse complement strand
AGGAATATTTTAGTATAATCTCTATCCTTAACGGTATAATATTTGTTTAGCAGGATAAAAATTGTCGGTATGGGCGGATAAACATTATTAAACATGTAAAGAGATTTTAGAATTATCATATATCTATCTCTCTTGCAGGTATTGGATTAAGAAGAGAGATTAGAGAAGAGAGAAGGGAGGATATCTAGCTATAAACTGATGGCGTTTCACTTGTGAAATTTATTTTTCTTTCAATTAATTCTATTATTTAATAACAGTTTTTGCTAAGCACAGAGGAATTGGCCAATTTGAGACGATATTGTCGATTCATAAAGTCAAATGAAAATGATGGGGGAGATGTTAGTGCCGGTGGTCCAAGACAAATCATTTCAAAGATTTAAAATTTCGCGTGTTCAGAAATCCCATTCATGAATTTCTCAAGTAAAAGTTGGAGAAGTTTGTGTTCTTTGTGATTTTGGGATGGTATTTCATATTGTTATTTATCTTATTCGTGAAAATTCCCTTCCTACAATTTTATTACTGTTGTTTAAGCTGGGAGACATCATACTTCTGAAATACTTACACTACACATCATTATGTTGCAACATTGTTTTGGTTCGTTGCCAAGAAATAATCAGTCAGCATGAGAAATGTGTGCCTCGTTGATTTTGCTGACATCGCGTAGTGCAAAAAATCATTTACTTGAGACATTGATAACAAACAAAGTAATAATACATATGACAAAACTCTTGGCATGCCTATTTTTTATTCAAACTATACATACAAATACATATCTTCGCACCCTTGTATATGAATAAACAGGAATAATCAGTTGCAGATGGAACAATATCTTAGAGTCAAATAGTGATAATGGCT
>NW_011887774.1:948760-950508 GCF_000806365.1 Fopius arisanus | reverse complement strand
AGAATTGGTGGCAAAAGATAAAATGTAGATTAAAAAAGAGATGTCAATTTTTGATGTTATGTCTTGGTGTTCTTATCTGGTCTCTGCTTTATATAAAACCATCATGAAATGTAGGATATTGTCAAATCATCATTTCGGCTTGTTCATAACACTTGAGCAAAATGTTACTAATTCGGTTGCTAATATTGGTGCCACTAGTCCAAGTGGAACCGTTTGCCATGCCGAGTCTAAGTGATTTGTGGAAAATGGCAAAGTTTGGCTACAACGTAGGAAGTAAGATTAAAGAAGGATACGATATATATGAATTATTTACGGACGACACTAGCGAGAGGATAGATAAGATATTGGACCAGGTGGCTGAAGTATCGACTAAGATTGATGGATTCGAATCCCGCTTGGATCAGAGATTGGATGTTATAGTGGAAAGCCTTGTCTCCAGAATAACACTTATTCAAAAACTTGATACAACTTTCATGGAGCTTCACAAAATCATTGTTAGTGTTGATCGTTTGTGGGAGACCTACCTCAAGTATTCAAAAAATTATAAGAGTTTCAACAACGCTACATTGAAAGAGTTCATCGCCTACGCAACTGGAATTCAGGACCGTGATTTAGAGGGTCGGCTCAGTCAGGTCCATCGCTTGATTGTTCCCCTTAGGACAGCCCACATTAGAGACAGTTTATTCCTCACAATGTTGAAGAATGAAAAAGTAAGTTAATTTTTCCATCATTTTTCTAGCATGCTGGAGAAGCTAACAGCAAGTGCTTGTTGTAGAAAACAATTTACGAAGTCTATAATCGAAAGGATTGCGATGTCGACAACTTAAATTGAAATTTTCAAAATGCAATTGAAATGTTGTAAACGGTAAATCAACGGAATCTCCGTACCTTTTCGCCGTTTTTGGCATAGTAATTCACATTTTTTTAATCAAAATTCATAGTTTCAAAATCATCATTTATTCAAATGAAGATATTGTAAATTACCTTAAGGAATTGGTACGTTCCGATCAGATTTACCGGGATGGTCGTTTAACAATTCACCAAATTAAACAGTAAGGAATAATCTCAGGAAAATGAGTTAATAACTTGCGATGAAGGCAACTCGCACCAACAGATAATTTTCCAAATTTATTACACCGTTGCTCTCACTGAATTACGAGGATTTATTATGGCTGCTTGGGCGTATGGAATACGACCAAGGTTTGAGAAAGGTATGTTTTCGATGTTCAAAAAACCCGGCTGAACGATTGCTTGTTATTACCTATTTATGTCGATTCAGGGACGTATACTGCCGAGGTAAATGACTTGGAAGCACGATTCACAATGAGAACGCGAGATTATTTACTATCCACAAAAGAGGCAATGAAAATAGCTTCGACCTCAATTCGTCGATGTGATCCTAAGGGCGGACATATCAAAGGTAGTTTGACAATTACATTACCCCTTATGACAATTACATCCACTTCTGCAAACTTTTTATACTTTCAGGACTGACTTATGCGGAATTCGATGAGCTCTTCCACACGTATGTTATCAATGAAGCTGATATAGATCGTTGGGACTCGTGTGAGCGTACTTGCGAAACGATAGGCACTCAAACATATCGAAGGAGACATGATACCTATCTCAACTATAACTATGATAGACCTTGTTGGGGTAGTATCACTGGTTGTAGAAAGGGCGGCGGAAAAATGACAGTTTGCGACACGGTAATTAGAAAAATCATCGTGTTACGTTGTAATAAAATT
>NW_011887774.1:945062-946600 GCF_000806365.1 Fopius arisanus | reverse complement strand
ATATCCTCCATGATTTATGAAAAGTTATTGTCTTGGTCAGTAATATTGGAGGTTACAGGTAGTGCAAGTTGCTTCAGTCAACATGCCCAATCTGTGTGTCATGGAAAGTCGCTCAATTCGGCTGTGAAGTTGGGACTAAAATTAAAGAAGGCTACAATATTTATAACCGGATCACGAATGATGCTAGCAAAAGAATAGATTAAACTTCCTCCATTTTTGAATTGTTCATTGATTATGTACAATGATCAACAAAATAAAATAAAAAATCGCCCCATATGTTTTCTGAAAATGAATCGCGATGCATATTCATAGGCTCGAACTTCGTTCAGGGCAATCATTTTGAATAACAGCTACTTAGAATCAAGTAGTTTTTAATCATTGAGAACTTTTTAAAATATGGTAATGTGCATTGAGGCCAAACCGAGTTTAGTAATCCTAGTAATCCTCGCAATCCGGAAAGTTTTACGATCGTGTCTCGAGTATTTATTGCTATATCGGTCGAAAAATAGTATTTCTCGCACGAAATGATAATGAATTTATATAGAATATATATTCATAAAAAATGCATAGGTAACGATTATATCATTCTTCCCTATATACAAGATGGAAATAAGTCAATTTTGAGATATTTATTCAATCGTTAAATAGCGATAATCTTTCATGTCAATAATATTTATACCTACTTGCTCTATATAAATAATGGCATCGGTTTATCAATTTTTACTATTGAGAATCCGAAGATTCTCACGGCATGATTCCGCGTGTGGAAATTATAAACTCATAATAATGCTGTTGTTTCGAATGATATTAATTATTTCGGTGGTGCAAGTGGAACCCTTTGGATTACCAAGTTTGGGTGACCTTTGGAAATTTACAAAATTTGCCTTTGAACTTGGTGGAAAAATAAAATCAGGCTACGATGTCATCGAGGGCCTGATCAATCCGGATCAAACTGAGAAATTGATAGGCCAGATCCTAACGGAAGTAACTGCAATAACTAAGAAAGTGGATGCCCTAGAAGTGCGACTAGACATAAAACTAGATCAAATAGTTGAATCTCTAGTCGAAAGGATAACACTTGTTCAGAAGCTAGATGCGTCTTTCCTTGAACTCCACAAAATGATTGTGAGAATTGACGACATGTGGGAGAACTTCCTCAGCTATACAAAACAGATGCAGAAGTTCAATAATGACACAATAGGCGGATTCATTGATGTAGCTACTGGACCGCAACAGGGTGGACTCCAGGATCTCCTGGAACAGATCCATCGATTAATCGTTCCTCTCAGGACAGCGCACATCAGAGACAGTGTATTTCTCACTCTGCTGGAGGAACAGAAGGTAAGTAAAGATTACAGGCTAATTACATTTACATTACCTAGATTGAAGGTAATACATGTCTATGTGTTTGATTAGGCAACTCAATTGATCACCTGCGATCAGCCTCTGTCAAATTACGGAACAATCTATCAAATTTATACTACTCTTGCTCTCACAGAACTCCGAGGATATGTTATGACCGTTGCTTCTTACGGCTT
>NW_011887774.1:920725-943722 GCF_000806365.1 Fopius arisanus | reverse complement strand
TGGCAAATGGGAAAAACTGAAAATGGGGAAGGATTACGATTTCATCAGGGGTTCACAGAATATTCTACACTTGGATGACGTATCAGTACCTGAGGGGCGCGTTGCTATAGGTATTTATATTATTTTTATGTGGACTAAGGATTTTATGCTTTCGTAGGTAAATAATTGAATGTGCACGTTTAACAATAAAATGTGCATATTTCATTTGATTTTTACATCTGTACACAAACATAATTCTGTACAATTCTTATGTGCCTGGCTTATACCCTGTCCTCAAATCTTGTGCCAAGCTTTAATTTAACACCTCTAAGAAATCCAATAGCCGCTTTGAAAAAAATTCTTCAAAAATGGTCGAAAATCCTGAAAAAAAAACTCAGAATCATATAATGAATTCTGAGAAACATATATTTATTTAGAAGTTTGAAGTTACAAATTTCGGTCAATCTCATAAAATGAAATAAAAGTCCTACTAAATTTAAAATAGCCACAAAGTATTTTGCAGGACCCCTTGACTCCGTGTGACCGCAACGGGTTAATAAAGACGCGCGCTAAATATAGGTAATTTCAGGAGTGCGATTCAAACACGTCAACGATATATCCCAAAAGACAAATAATCCTATTGAAATCGAAGTTTTGTCGGCGCCTTATAACTACGAATCAGGCTCTCTAATAGTGGGTCCAGTAACTTGGATTAATTCCGGGGTACGAAGCGCAAGGTAAGACTTTTTTTAAAAATGTACCTCTCCAAAAGATTGATATTGTTATTTTAATGAAGGAAATCGATTGTATTCAACTCCCCGGATCTTCCGACCAAATATATGAACAATGTGCCGACCCTCGAGAAAAATTTGTTTGTGAAATTCCGAGCATCTGATGTTGATAAAGATGCTGGTTCATCAACGGTCCCATTTTTCGACTCACAGGACATGACTCTTGATCCTCCAGTGCCACTACAAGGTGTTGGTCTTTTCTTCAAGGGCCATAAAGACGGATGGTTCGGTGGATTTCTTGCATTTCGTATTTATACTCTTGACTTCACCAAATATCTTAATCCGCAATTACCTACAGAGAAGCAAAAAACTTACGAGAAAATGTACGGACAGCCTCTATATACGCCGTCGAAGAACATTGCACTTGCATAAGTCTAGTTGCTTTTTGTTTTATTGCATAAAGAAGACATTATATTATACTGTCGACGCATAATCTTCAGTCCATAATTAATTTTAATTAGTAGTTTTTGGGTTGACTGGGTACTTTCTATAATGGCTTTTATCATGGCATTAACTTGTCAAATTAGTTTCAATTAAACTTCAAAATTAGTTCAAAATTTTGTTGTTGTATCATCTCGTGAAATATCGGAAAAGAAACATTAAGTAATTGTATAGTAATGTATATACAGGGAGAATTCAGCATAATAAATAATAATGGCCATAGAAGAAAACGGTATACAATACATTCTAAATAACCATTCTTTGAATATCCATTAATAAACACGAGCGTGGGCTACTGTATACTCTACCATATTAAACATAATAATAACAGTAATAATTGCAAGGCAATATGGGAAAATTTATCATGGAGCACAGCAATTGGTCCTACACTCTGATAACGTTAAATATGTGCGAACGTGTGTACTAATTGTTTAGATTTGGCAAAACTATTCAGACGATACGAAATTGTTTCATTTTATCCCACAAACATACATTCAAAAAATGTAAATAAAGATCAATAATACAGAATCCATGATCATTATTTCGCTATATCTCTACCCCCACAGGGAGAAAACTAATTTTTTTTGTCAAATACATTATCTTGTAGATAGTAAATGTATTTGATTTGAGGACAGAATATTTTTCCAATATATATTGCAAAAAAATAAGTTTTTCAACTGTGTTAACTTGTTCTCTTCTTGCAATAATAATAATTCAATCACGTTCAGTAAAAGATTCATTACGTAACGTCACGGTTAATAGTTACAAAAAAATAGAGAGAAAAGATTTTTCTTTACACTTATCTCGTAGTGAGGAGACCTCAATCGACCACTGGACGAAATGTTTATTAGTAATTTCGGAACACCCTGTATACAATAATTAAGGACATTGAAAAATGCGCAAGTGAGTGGAGCTCCAAATGAATTGAAGCCATCATCAATTCGCCTTTCGCGCACGTAATGACTCTTATTCTGCGTATCAACTGAGCCTGAACAGACTAATGATCGGAAATACGTTGTTTCTGACCAAATAGATATCTTGATTCTTCAAACGTCTCTATCTTCGTTTATTCAAGGGGCCAGAGTCTGTGGAAAATTAGGTCAATAGAGGTTGGTGTAGGAAAAAAAACCTGGCAATGGCTCGAAACCAATAGACAAGAGAAATTGCGTGACACGGAACAAATACCCATGTGCTCGGAGTAGATCGAGGGTCGCATTTGGGATGAGACGATAAGGATGTAATCTTACACCTCTTCTTCGCTTGTCGCAGTGAGTGAAGGGTCCACATTTACCTCCCTGTTTACCCGCTTTATTAGGTTCTCTTTAGGGGAAAAAGGTGACTTATAAGAAAAAAAATCCACCCTGAGGGTTGAAATATATCTTTCAGCAAGTCTTCACAAGTCAAGACGAATCGACAAACTTCTCCGGGGGATTCTCCATCGCCAATTGAATATCATCGAATTTGTTTTTCCTTTCCCAATTAAGACATTAATAAATACAAATGAAACACATCCATTAAACGTGCAGAAACCAGTCACGAAGTCAATAACAATAATTCAGGAAAGCAGATCTATACAGTAGGCAGATTTAATATCGCCTACCCTCGGCTATCCTCTGCCCCTTTTCGTCTCTCCATCGCCAACACATCCGGTTTAATATTTATCGCATAATAGAATATGATCCAAGTACTGCGTTGGAACGCGCTGAGCATTTACGCGGTTGGTTAACTCAGGAAGCCCCAGGAACATAAACCCGAAAACTAAATCCAACTAACCAAACTCGAACCAGCCTTTCACGTATATTCATACAGTACACTATAACGCAACCCCCCCTTTTCTCTCCAAATGTTAACGTGTATAATAAACTATAACTGAAATATCCGTGATTTCACGGGATATTCTACGAGCTCTCGGATTTATTGGTAAACGCAAGTGTATCTCAGAGCGAAGTCGAGTAATTATCTCGAAATGCGAAGATGTTATGTTCGAAATTCAATTATCTGTAGAGTGGTAAAGGTTACGGTATTTGTATTAACATTTCTTCATGATTCATTTTTGAGTTTTATCATCATTCGATAATGATAATCATTGAATAACGATTAAAATAAAAAACAAAATATTTTTTCACACTGAACCAATCCCTATTTTGGGAAAAATCTACAAAAAAAAACCAGAAGGGGTGGGAAAATAGGGGAATGCCAGCGAATAACACATACATGAAAATCTGGGCATAAAGTTTGAAGGAAAAAGGGCAGATCCATCTTATTTTTACCAGCGTGCAAAGAGAGTATTTTCATTATTTACAGCTTACGGTTTGAATTTTGTAAAATGAATTGATGATTTACAATTAAATATATGCCAAATTGTCGTTAACATATCCTGAACTCCCGGAGATGAATTTATCTAACTGATTTAATATAAAATCTCTTGACAAATCGAGAATCACTTGGACGTGATCATGCAACATTAAAAATTAAAAAATTACTTTGTCGAAAAAATTTATTCATTTAAACCAAAACTTTTCAAAAAATTTCATCCGAAACGTATCCACATATCTCCTGTTCAATGCATAATTTAAGACTCACATATTGCATTTTTGTTATGGCTTATGGGAGATATTTACTACAATACATAGAAAGGTTTTTCGTCTACAACTCATCTTCCCAAAAAAATCAACTTATCACCTTTTGCTGCTTCAATACTGAATTGATGTCGCAATTTTCATCAAGGTATTATTTTTTTGTAAATCGGGAATTGTTGATCAACTTTGCAATGGAATTTAATGCTCTTATGATTTTATAGGCCTCCCCCTGAAGTCACTGCATAAACCATCATTTGAGAAATCACATAATTCCTGACTGCACTGTCATCTGTCCACATATCCACTCACCATGAAGCAAGTGTATAATACATACAGAGTGATGTGTCATAGAATCGTAAACTCCGGATAGATATTAAACTTTTACAATCCCATGTGCATTGGGCACGGGTTGGACATGAGGTTATGATGATTAGATGTAACTCGATAATACGACAACAGTCTCCTTCCACAAACTTCAGCCATATGAAGCTGGTGGTCGTTAAAAGCTGCCATTAAATCAGCAGAAAAGCTAAAAATCGTAAAACATCTTCTCTCGACAAAAGGTCCTCGACATGTATTCGTACGGTGAAAAAAAATCCAAATAATGAAATTGATGTCCAGAATACAAGAAGTAGAATACATTCGCATTCACTCATTTTTTTATTCTCCATGCATAAACCGGTGGAATGATAAATGTATCTTTTTGGCACATAGATTATACGTTTTTATTTATCGAACCGAGCCTGAAGGAAATGCAATATTTCGCCAAGCGTGACAATGCTTAACACAGTATTTTTATGTTTCTCACATAAACGTTAAAGTCATACGTGGAATTATATGCGCGCGCGTGTCACGGTTGTAAACAAATGATATTATCCCATCCTCTTAACCCTCATACTCACCCCCGTTATAGGAACGATTCCTTCATGTCTACATACGGCATAATAACTCCACGTATTGTCAAAGTGTTACTACCAACTCGGTATTATAAGCGTTTACTGGTTGAGATAACACCCAACCTGATGGTTTTCTCTCAGCAATACCAAGTCCTCGTAATACCACAATGCAATCGATTCCATTTGTATTTCTACTTACCCCCCGTTGAATGATTACGGTGTCTCATAGAAACAGCGTAATCGTATCCCTAACCATTTCTAGTTATTGCTCCGTAATTTGTGATTGGTAGCCAACAGTCTCAGCCCTAATAAATTCCAGGTCCAGCCACTGTATGTGTCCTAACATTTTCTACGACGAGGGTGACGACTAGTTTCATGCAGGGCTCGAAATATCCAGAAATAAAGCGGTCTCGGTCCGGTGATTTTATGAATATGCTTCCATCCCCCCCTCGTATAGATTCCCTGCTCTCATCTGACGGCAAAAAAAAAATTATGTGGTTGCCGCAGGAGTGGATGTTATAGGGAAGTAGTCTTGAAAGCATTTCTCGGCTTCCACTGCGATGAAAATTATTTACCGTTTGCGATAAAAACCAATCGAAATGGCGGAAGACCTATAACAATAAACACCGGGGGGAGCATTTGTCTTGTTGAATGACTCCTGTAGCGAGCCCTAAATAGTCTACGATAAGCATCAGCCGCATTCTATTATCCTCATTATGGACAATCAATTGAATTGATGATGATCATTTCAAATTTTGATTCGCCCGGGTAATTTGGGTGATGCTGTTTTCTCGTCGATTTTTTTTTCTTAGCAGCTTGGACATTGGATGAAAAGCTTTCCGTGCCAGTGGAGAGTCTTCTCCCTCGTGATAGCCTGACAAACTCGTGTTTTATCGCATTATTTATCGTCCCGGCAGGGTGAATCCTCCATCAGAGGGAAAAAGGTAGTGGGAGCATGATGCTCTCGCCGCATCGTGTTCGCAAGCATTATTGATGGATTCCACCCTTATGAAATATCTGAGAGATGGTACGAATTTATTGCAGGCTCTTCGAGACTGCTTTATCTTGTGTATTGTTCATGATAAACAGAATTCGACTTTGATGGTATCAGTGAGGAGCCCCAAAAGGCTTCAATAAGACTCCTTACTGATCATAATTTTGGTTTCCTCTATGACTCGAATCAACTGACATACCAATCACTTTATCAGCCAAAACAATTTCTATTAATCAGTACAAAAGGTCCATGCAAATTTTCGTTTGTAATATTGTGAAGATTGGAATAAAGCCATGTTGTTCTGACGACCATGTAAGAAGGGTGGATCCATATCAAAAGAAAATTTTTCAGACAGCCCACCAGGGACCATCTTCCCCCTGCCGCCAATCACAAAACCTATCACCTCGTTAACAGAATTTGCACATGCTTGTCAGTTGCTCACTCGTCCATTATGTGTAGCCACATCCAGCCGAACCTGAAGTTTTTTCTCCTCATTGTTTTATCTTCATCCCCAATCATCCGTAAAACCCAACTCTCACGTTGGCATTAAAAAATCGACATTAATGACCTGTATTTAGTCAGCACTTATGCCTCCTCCAAAACTTTTCCCCGAAACTGAGTAAAATATTAAATTTTTTTGTTCATCACTCGTAATAATTGATCTTAATTTAGTAAAACCTGGCTGCATTGAATTGAATCATTCATTCAAGACATAAAATCAGGAATTATTTATACTTGAGTAGATGTACGGAACCCCGCCCCTTTCCTCCTGGCGGTAGGTGATTTTTATAATTCATAGAAATTCGGATATATTCAGGGTTTATGATTTTTAATTTGTCCAATTTTTACAATTTTATCCAATGATTGAGATATTCTGTTCTTTCTCATCGACTCTCTCCTCTGAAATCAGCATCCCTCGTTTTCTATTATTTATTCATTATTCTTTTTAACCAATCCCACTTACAATTGGTGGTGTTTCAGAAGTGGGATTAGTTCAAAAAAAACTTTATCAACATAGATGGAGAACTCAAATTCCTTTAAATTGATTATCAATTCGTCTCCTAATTCGTCTCTTAAAACCCTCCCTAATCCTATTCTAGAAGAGACACGCTTGGCACAATCGATTATCTCGAAAATCTCGAAATCATGAAGCCACGATTCCTTATTGGTCCGTTTAAAATGGCGCGAGATTACAAAGTCGTAACTTTTTTACAGAAATCGTTTCATATCCGCGCGCTGGCGCGCGGTACGGATTCTAATTAGCTTAAAAATCTGATGGATCAAATTGAAACACTTCTTCCGACGTTCTAAATTATCTCAAGAATAAGAGCGATCAGATAGAATGGAAACTCGATATCAAAAGCAACCGATTACCTCACATCCCACCGAATCTGAAATTTAGTCTCCTCATTGTTTCACCTTCCCCTCCCAATCACCCACAAATACCAACTCTCACGTTGGCATCAACAAATCGATATTAATGACCTGTAGTTATATGAGTATGCGATGGGGTTGCATTCATCGTTGATTTCATATTGCTCCAGCTGCATACCAAATTAACGTTTAATAATAGATTCCTGTTTTGAGGTTCGTTATTTCACAAAAAAGCGATGGAAATTTGCGCCACGGGGAGGATAGCATCGAGAATGCAAGGCTTTCATCAGAGCAGCATGCATCATATTTGAAAATTGGTGGTTGCCCTGTTGATTCTCGGGAATGTCATTCAAGTTAAATAGAATAGTCGGGAAAAAAACAGACCACTCACACGATACTGTAGGAATGAGATGAAAGCGCTTGAGTGTATGGCTGTTCATCATCATCATTGGGAATTGATACCCTCTTCTCTATGCAATGACTGTCATCATCCCTTTACCATTGAATGCCATAATTTTCCATTGCATGACACCAACACCATCATCCATAACTGCAGCCTCCCTAGTCTCTCCTCTTGCTTTCAACCAGCCACCCCTTTTCGTACACTCAAAATCCTCCCATCACCTCTTTCCTACGCACCACATTCAATTACCCAGTCATTAACCGTCAATTGTCTCTTCTCTGGCGTAACCTCGTTACGCCGACTTGAATTCCGCAATGTGCAATATTCGCACTGTCGCAGATCTCAACACAGATAGGCTTTTAGCGTATTAGCAGGCACAATGTGACAATAGAGGTAGACGCGAATGGAATAGCAATGGCTTTTGCTCGGTAATCCACAAGTCCTCATCGATGTTGAACTCAAGCCACTTTATCCGTTTTCCCATGATGTTGTGATTGTGTAGAAAAGGCATAGGTCTTTGGTTTGGTTGGGCGTGAATAGCATATAAGCGAGACACAGGCAATAATATAAATGCAACTCTCAAAGAGTTTTACTCGTTTTCAAGCGTGGGAAAGCTCTTTACATAGCGTATCAGTGGAATGAGGAGTTTCCATTTCTTTGATAATACTGTCAATGCTCCTGACGCTAATTGATAAAAATTTTAATTCAACTTGTCTGAACCGGTTTATTATACAAATCGACGTAACGACTTTGATTTCTCGGTTATAAATTTATTATCTATATGCTGGTATTGGCAGTTGCATAAAGTCATCAATTATGTCAATTTTATTACGTCACTAATTGTCATTGAATATTACAGTAATGTTGACTGAATTGAAAATTTGATTCCAATGATAAGTTTAAATAGGTCATCTATTTAGAAATAAAGCAGTAATCTCTAGCCAATATCCAACAGATTACATTGGGGAATAGTGGAAAGCCACTGTGTTATCTCAAACTACCACGAATTCGAGGCTAGTACAAGCAGTTTAACGCGCCGAGAGGCCGACTAAGTCGCGCATTGGAGCACGGGGTGTTGGATACCATGGATATGGTCGAGACTCAGGGCGATGGTGCGACAGCAGCAAACCTCCTGTCGTAAAGTGACGATCAGATTTGGGGACACAGGAAATTGGCCGGATTCGCGGGCAATGGGCCGTGCTGATACTGCGCTTGTGGAGGGCGAGAGGCGGCTCATCTCTCGTCGACTGCAGTTGTATGTACGTTTGTCGAAGGGGATATCGTGAGGATGATACTGTCTCGCTCATGTACACACCAGAGGACAGCTTTCACTGATCGGTGAACTCACGTTCGACGAGATGGCACGATGAGGGGGCGATGAGCAGAGGAGGAGGTGGAGGGCTCATGCAGGTTTACGAGTATGAACCTTCCGGTTCGACGCCAGACAGCGAACATCCGGCAGAGGCACTCGACGAATACGTAATCCAAGGACATCGATTCTAAATTCTGGCTGGATTGTACGGACTCCTTAAGTGAGCCATTGTTCAAATGAAATTTCATAAAACGTTTTCCCTGTTTTCATCATTAGGTAATGAAACCATTAGATGCGGATAACCTGGAGTGGCTCGGCTCATGTACCTAACTAGAAATTACACCCGCTAGCATCAACTCATGAAGCCCTCATTAGGATCATGCCGGGTGAAGCTAACATTATTGTTACATGACGAGTACATCATCACAGTATCATCGGCTTTACTAGAGGACCAGAAAGAATCGGATTTCATCGGCATCGGCTAGTCAAAATCTGAGCATTCTCCAGTCAGCTGAATCTCATTGGTGTAACTCAATCAGGGCACCATCACAAACGACTAAAATCTAGTGGGAATATTTGTTCAGACAATAGTCAACTATTTTCATTTGCACTTAAGTAGTAAGGGCTCTGTAGGGTTTAAGGTCTTAAATGGCGCACATGATCGAGTTCACATGATGGGACTCAGAGGAATTTGACCAAGCAAATCCGGGAAAGAAGATTAACGAGTTGACAAATCAATTAGTATATTTAGAAAATCCCGGTATGATTACAATTCAAGATCAATAATTAGTTAGTAATTAGTTACCAACGATATTATCCAGTTTCCAAACGCGTCACGGTCTAAATCATGAATTCATTGACATCAACTAATGATCAGGAGTTGATGCAACCTAACGAAATTTTCACAGAGGTAACGCTGCGATCTGCTCATTACAATGAAATGATAAATAAGTCTATTAGGTCGCTGAGTGATTGGACATTCGACTTCCTTCCGCGCTTCAATGTCACCATTAACTGTAGATAAGCCCGACCAATATTGAATGGCCTGTGTGTATTGGCAGTTTGTGCCGGAGGGCGCAGTACCACCGCGCGAACGAGAGTACAACGTAGGGGGTTGAGTTAGCTGTCCACTCACCGGGTTGCTGCATTAGTGGTACCATTGTGTCAGAGCTCTCCCGAAGTTTCTATCTCTCTCTCTGCATTCACCCCCGTTTCATATTATAACCACTGGCAGTCGGTCAGTGTCCACCATCAACAGACTCTCTCATATCTGGCTCATTCTCGGACCCAAGTTATTATCTATCTCGCTTGTCGCTGGGGGACCTCTTGTCTATATGCAAACCGGCGGTAATGAGTCCGTCAACCCCGTAACAACATTTGCCGCCATCTCTTGCACTTAGCCGTAGGGGGTAGAATAGTATATATGCTATTTCAGTAGGATCCTTCGGTTTATCCGTCTCCAATGCAAATCCAGATGTACTCTCTCACTCACTCAATTGTCCTATCCCCCCACTTTATCCATGCCTTCACCAGCATCATCATTCCCAACATTGCCAACCCCACCACCTCAAGATATCCAATGCAAATGCCACTCGATTATCGTGCTACGTCGAACAGCCTCCCTGTGTTACATCGATCGGAATATATTCGATGAATTGTGGACGCTCGATGAGCCGCGAATCCTGGAGAATCATAGTGTGTTCCATCTGTAACACTTCAAAGGCAAATTGCAGCCTATGTTTGTCATTGTTAATTCAATCAAACTTGATTAAACTGTTAATTAAGAGGAGGGGCTTTTTGTATGTACTGCGGTCAATCCCGTCTTAGGGTTTAGATCATTTTGAATTCTTTTCAGCATTTCTCTAACCGCTTTCCTTAGACTCTGCTGATCAAATACTTCATCTAGCTCATGGATTTTACATGATCTCCACGCGAACACCGAATATTAAATTTCGTTCTACACCCGGACTCTAGATTCATTCCTCAATCCGGTCATACCAATCGATGTGTAACTTCATATCACCAGAAGGTAATTTGGAATTCAAAACCCATAAGTAGAAATGTGCGTTGAAAGATCTTGTCGCGTCATCAAACGATAAATTGTTATAGGTCTGGTTAACATGTGCAATATAACTATTGTTATGTTCTATTGACTGAATATAATCTTGAATGATAAAAACATACAATTTGAAGATGAGGTATGCTACCTGCTAGCTACGTTCTGAATATGTTAGGTTGGCACTGATCGTACGAAATGGGATATTATCAATGTGTTGCTTGTGGCTGCAAACATCACCACTCGGTCATTCCATTCCTTTACTCTTTTCCGTGATTAAATAATGATGTTCGTTAGGTCTGGTAGTATCATGGGGATCATTCCGCCGAGCGGGCATGTCTGAATGATGATAAACGTATAGTGAGACACCAAAATGTGGACATCAGCCAGAAGAGGGAGGCCAGACGCCAAATGAGATATGTCAGGATATTAGTTGAATCACTATAGTTAGCAGGAACTGACGTCAGTGGAATAATGTTTAGGATGGTATGTCGCAATATGTTAACTTGAAGGGGGGAGGGGGCCTATAGCATCATATCCAGTGTGACTGCGATGCAACTAGATATGTCCGTTGGGTGAACATTCGGGGCTAGGATTTGATGTTCATGACCTCCCCGTGAAAATGAGGGGGAACTTTGCCGTGATGCTAGCCTCTGATCGAAATATGCTAATCATGGTAATAGGCGAAACGTTGTAGTGACTATGGGGAACACTGCTATTTCCGAATAATGTTCAAATACGACTCTTCGGTTTGAACGTAAATAAACAGTGATATGATTGAGATATAGAGTCGATATTGTTCTGGAATATGAATAGACTTGGAACATTACGGGATGATCGGCTCGTTTTCGTTATTATGCACATGTCATGTTGCAATACTGTTGGGAATCGGGATTGATACTCTTCATCGTCAATACCAACTACGGATAAATGATTATGCGAAGTGATTTTGCAGTCTCATATGTTATGCCAATACGTGGGATTATTTATATCGATTGTCTTTATGGTTGTTAAGCTGCTGGTGAAAGGTGTTTCGTGATCATTAGCATTTTCCAATCATCACATAAATAATACTGTTTCATGAATGAGTTCATTCGGATGGAATTGATGTTTATGGCTTCCGTAAATATGTCAGGGGATAATAAAGGGGTTGACGATTTGGTAGCGAATCGAATTAGAAATATCGACGACCTATACTTTTTTTTTAAAGTACTTTGGCACTGTTCGAAATAGGATGGGCACTTGATCTTTCTCATTTCAATTGGTGAGTATTTCTCGTTTGAAGAGTGAAGAGAGCTGTAAAATTTCGAACCATTTGAATTCTTTGGAAAAACATCGGGCAATAACCCCCTTATTTCGCTTATTGGTTCTGAGAGGGAAGTGGAGATGGAGGAGGGGATTGGTGAATTGTTTGAATTGGCTTCTCCGATTGTATTTTGAATTTAAAGAGAGTGGGGGAAAGGGGAGCCGCCTCGGAAGGCATTAGCGCGTCGAGTTACGCGACAATATTGGTCCCAGGGTGACTATCCCATCGTCCAATCGGCGTACACAGCACAAGCACATTATAAATTCCAAATCAAATGTAGCGTATTGTAATTTCTCAGTGATATCACTTAATGCAATCTGTGGAGTGTGCCTTTGGAAAAATAAAAATTGTGGGGGCCGAAGATGGGGAAAGGGCTTATTTCAGTTAGCCCCTCGGTAATTTATGCGGACGTATTACTTTGCAGGAGGATGAGAAGATTCTCAACGTTTTCAAAGCTTAATATTTATTTAAATCCTGTCAAGGATTTTTTATGAAAATTCTAGAAAACACATAAAGACATTTTGGTCTACAGAACTTTTTAAAATTTCAGGAAATTATTTCAATGTTAACATACTAACAGTTTGTTTATTCATAGGGAAAGTTGGGAGATGTATTCGATTCATTTTAATGCTTGAGGAATATGTAAATAAATCGGGATTTCTGAATTTTTATAAACCGGAAAACATTACCACCGAAATTATCAGAATGATTGTCAGTTAAGTTATTAGCGAAATTCCCTTGAGATAAAGTCATTGTATAATAAAGTACTAGTTCAAATAGTTTTGCCGAAAAATCTGAGTAAACATTACATAAAGTTGTGTAACAGTTACCATTAATCGCATAATTTCTACTCAACAGCATGTAAATTTCAGTGGAATCGCCTGACAACAATTCCTCAAGTAAAATTTACAAAAAATCATCCCCTGCAAAATATACAAAAAAAAATGGACAACATGAAATTTTTCTAAAAAATTTGACCCCTTCACTTGCTTGTAATGAATCCTCTCAATAATATGCCATAATATTGGCACTCTTTTTAATAAATTTTACGATTCTCCCTGAAAACCAAGAAATTCCACAACTAAACTAACATTTGAACGAAATTATTATGAAAAATGGAAATACACAAACTCATATGACGCGGGTGAATGGAATATAATGACTTAATAGGCTCTCGAAATTCATCTCCCTCAAGCCGAAAATTTCCAGAGGAGGCGGTTTAGGCTAATTGAATACAGCCAACGAACTATTGACTCGACCACGGCTTATTAAATTGCCTCAACAAGCCGGGCTCCCCTCAAATTTCAGATAACCCCAGTTGCACTGAGGGTACATAACCCAAAGTACAACAGACTACACTACGTCGTTATGAAAGCTCAGAGACGAAGAAAATCCCCGTATGATTACATACTCTAGAATGATGTCTGCATTCCAGGATGAAATTAAGACTCTCGTGAAATTACAACAAAAGAGCCAGAAAATACTTCCTCCAAGGACCTCTTCCCACCCGTGTCTTCCTCACAACTCGCAAAAACGAGCCGAAAAAATAAATACCCCCAAGCGCAAGCAGAAAAATAAGCCCTTAAAGAGCTGATGAATTTTAAATCAGGGGCATGCATTGAAGTCGAGAAAAAAAGAAACGTCTCCATAGCCTAAAGGACTTTGAGCATCCTCCATGAATCTCTTGCCTCCAACGTCTCCTAACCCATCCTTACGGTGATACCTTTGAGTTGGCATCTCTTAATAATACCGAGGCACTAATACCCTGATCACATATTCTCGGAGATGAAAAGCAAATCTTGCGCTTCGGGCGGGTTATAAGGAGCACATTAATTCCATTAGAAAGACGATTCACTCGCTCTTATTATTTTCTCTAGAGACCCTCTTGCTCCCTGGACGGGAATATTGGAGTCTCGTCTTCGGGTTGTCCTTCAATCCCTAAATTGCATGGGAACTAACTCTTAAGCCGATGTGTGGGTTACAAAGCGTTGTCATAATTTTTCCCCTTCCCCACATCTTCATATTCATCTTCAATCCCTACTATGCATTATATCGTAACATTTTGAGCTATCTTGGTGAATCATGCGATCTCTATCGTGAGAATGTGATTCTTTAAAGTGGTTGAACATACCTCTCAGGTACTCCTTGTCCCTCAATCTCCAGACAATGACGATATCTTCATAAATCTGTAACATGCGCCTCTATGTGAGCAATGGTTCAGAAATGGTGGGTACCTTTCACAAATGACGTTTAAATATCAATATCTGAAGAGGAGAGAAACCATTAGGTTTTTTCGAATGAAAATTCGAGTGATTGATAGCTCGTGATTTTTCTTATCGTCTTGCGTGTAGCATGTCATCAAATAAACGTAAAGGATATCTCCCTATCTGCCTCACCGCACGTGAATGTCTTCGTATTATTAAATTTTTGGTGTGTCATTTTTCACATCTCTCGTTGCACGAATATTTTCATGAAGGGGTGAGACATGCGACAGCAATTGCTCTTTTCTCCAGTCGCAATAACCACGGGAGTTAGCAATAAGTCAAGACATGGAGAAGAGGGAAAAAAAAATATGTAAAAGTAATACGAGAAAGTGCAGAATATGCCCGAACAATCGGCTCAACCCTCGGGGAAATCGTTCCAAACCTTTTAAATTGTAAAAAAAAAAGAAATGTTGGCGCACTTGAAACTCTCCACTACTCTATTTTTTTTTTCTCTGGAGTTTTAAAGGCATTGCTCCGATGTGGACAAAATACCAGGACAAACCAAACGGGGGAGAGGCTAGGGAAAACGCCAGGGACATAAATACACGAGCAGAAAAGGGAATCTGTTTAAAATATGTTCCTAGCGTTTTCGCTATGGTCGTTTGCCACGGGGAATAGCTAAATGCTTTTTGCGAAAGGGCATTTAAATCTTTACCTTTCAAGCTCAAACCCCACCCGCAATCATTCCCTGGAACAAACCCCCCAACCACCCGTTCCAGGAGGCACTCGATGCCGAGGGGGTGATCCATCGAGTTACTTCACTTTTAATGTGAATAAAAATGGAGAATGTTCAAGTGGGCTGTGCGGTCTGTGATGTAAGTTTTGTTTGTCATCAATTCCATGGGAGATACTGGAAATATCTTTGAAGTATGTGCAAATATTCTTGCGTATACAGAAGCAGTAAGTTCTCGGTTTTAGATTTTTTCGGGGCTTTCACGAGTTCTTCTCGTTCTTCAGGGCTTTTTTTTTATCGAGATTGGCCTGGTCCCACAGGAAATGGATATGTACTGGTGGTACTTCCAGTCTTCCGGTCCGGGAAAACTCTCTTTTTTGCTGTCGATTTGTACACTGGGTTGTGAGACTTAGTTTTTTGTTGTTTTCATATCAATATTTCACTTTTCTTCCTTTCTTAGGAAACCGATGTAATAAATATCGGGGGAGAAATCGTGAGGGGGTGGGTCGGATATTGTTTGATATTATTAACGAGTATTGCAGAATTTATGAAGTTGTTGACAAAATATTGAGAGGGAATATTGATTTATTTAAAGTGTCAATTGTTCGATATGATAATTAATAAAGCCGGGGTGATATTTTCTGTTTAATCCCACTTAATTAAAAACTAATTCTCCTCCCCTTCTTCCGTATTCGCATATGTACCGACGAAAAACGTCATATCAGAGGAAGACCTTTTAGTTAGTTCCAATCATTTCCTTATCATTTTATTATATAATTATATATAATAAATTTTTACATAATTATACATAATACATTTTTATGTATTCTCTTATTCCTTATATATTCTCCCTTGAGTTCTTTCTATTTCTACTATTTCGATATTCTTACGTCATTTTTAAAATTAAATGTGTTTCACGAAACATATTTTATGTATACGAACTTTTCATATAGATAATCCTCATTCATATTTTTCTGGGATTCATTCTTCTTTCTGCACTGAATACCTAGCGTTGAAGGAAAATGTTGACCGCACGATTCGAGTTTGGGTGGAAGTGTCATTAATTAGATGAGATTTCTTAGAAGATTCAATTTTGCTCCACCGGTCCATTTTGACCTGCCCTCCCCTAGTAATAATTAAGGGTGGAGAATTAATAGAAACTACTGAACATATTCCTGGTATTCTAAAAATTAGTCAACCATCAGAATCTTCAAAAAATTTTATCAACAGTGCTGTACGATCGAACCGACTCTTTCGTACAGATTACTCTAAATTCATAAGAAGGTTCTGAAGTAATAAAAAATAATTTACACAAATATATGTTGAAAATTTGCAATTCCATTTTCCATTAAGGTTTGGTAACAAAGCGTTGTCCAAACGTTGCGGGTTAAGCTTGAAAGGAGGTTATCATTTTGGAGTTGAAGAAGGACTGATTCAAGGCTCTCCAGCCTTGATCTCCAGCCTTGATCGAGAACCTTAATGAGACCTGTATCTACAGAAAATTCTTATCCGGGTCAAAATGAAGAAATGGTTCAATGAAACTTTATGATATTCCAAAGTGTGAAAGTATACCTCTGAAAGCACTTCCCAATGAAGTACGCGGAAACGAAAATCGCGTGAGGAAAAGAGGTAAAAGCGAGTTTGGGGGTTCCCAAGCAACCCCGCTTCCCCCGAAAACGAATGATCTCTCTTTTCCGAGAGCGTATTCATTTTTATTAACCAGCATTTCTCCCGTAATAAAATCCCGTGCAATCTTCATAGAATCTTTGTGAAACACGCGGTATCCAGTATCGTTTGGACGTTTCTCTTCCCTCCACCCCCACTCGCACACTACCCCAACGGTATTGTACATTTTTCGTTACTTTCCCTCGTTTCCCTCACCCATCCACCCCCCGAAACCGTCAGGATATAAAACCTGATGGCCGATAACAACCACTAGCTCTACCCCACCTTTCGTCTCCCTTTTTTTTTTCCCTCTCATCTCCCATATTCCCGCCACTGTATCCCCCCGCACACAAAAGCTGTGAGTGGTTCCCAGTTTTATTGGAACCATACACGGACACAGATATTGAAGAGGGGGGATATATACTGCAGAACTCAAAGCCATAGAGATGCCTTTCTTGAAGAATGAAAGAACGAAAAAAGGCGATAGGTTGAGAAGAGAAGAAACTCACGGCATTGACAATATGCGATTCTCCACAGTGAGTTTCCTTTACTTATACTGCAAAGATGGAATTACTATCTCGTTTGAACGAATCAAGGGAGAGGGGTACAACGATTATGTACTAGCCACTTGGGTATACCACTGGACATTCCAGAAAAGTAGAGTGAATGAGGCTGTGAATTACTGAAAGAAATTACTCGGGTATTGGCTGAGGTATTTCGCGTAGCTCCCAATCAAAATCCATGAAATTACTTTGAGATTGGAAATAGAGAACCATTAATACGCGATAAAAAGAAAAATATTTCATCGTAATTACGGTGTAGGAAAATTAAAAAATTAATTTGTCGCAGCAGCTTAAAACAACGAAACACCTGAAATCTTTACATAAAATCACCATATCTTGTCTCAAAGCGATTTGTTCGATACTATCAATTTTGATTAATAATGATATTCTTATTCCCAGAGAAATTTATTAATTTTATAAACTTTTAAAGCTGGGTTAGTGCTTCTATTAATTTAGGTTTTGTAAGAAATATCGGGGATTACATTAAAACTGTATATTAATTAGTGCAAAATTTACTTAATCCATAAGCATTGCCGAGATAAAGTACATTTTGGAACCTTTGAGCATCAAGAGCTCCCTAAAGCATGAACCACAATCGTAATTTACTGATTTTTTTTACAAATCACATGTAATTTCACAGTATTATTTCTCCTTGACTAGCAGATACGGAATAATGAACTAGCAGAACGAAATGATTGAAAATGTACTTAGGATGAGTACCTTCAAAACTTTATAAAAATGAAATTTTTTGAAGTACAAGTTTTCAGTGACGAGGAGGAATATTTTTTTGTGTGTGAACAAGAACAGAAGATGGAATTGAATTGTCTGGTTGAAGCGATGGAGCGGCAAGGTGCTTGATTCACTCTGTGGAATAACCCTCATGCGTATATTCTATCTCGCCGCAAGCATCTTCGATAATACAGAGGAGTCCGGAATGTCATGGAGCTCTTGATATTTATGCGATCATAAAAGTCTCAATGGTAGTGGCTGAGGGAGAGAGGAAAAGAGGGAGGGATTGAAGGGCCAGTGTCGAGTCAAGGGTGGCGCGACCGGACATGGCTTTTTCGGGGATACACATCAAAACTCTGTACATTATTCCACTCTCTCTGCCATTTCTCTCTTGCTTCGCTTATGGTACCACTAGAAGGTGACCGATTTACTTACAATGGTCAAGGATGGGGGCGGGACGCCCCTGGAGAGTCGTTCGATGAGTCTCGATAGCTCAACAAATATCAGAGATTCAGCGCTCAACACCCACCATAGTTATGGGCAGATACATAATGAATAATCCCCAAGACACCGACAACCGTAAATTGTTGAATAGAATGTTGCTAGAACAACTGAGCGAAGATAGTTATTACCAGATCTATATTTTTACTCGCTTCTCCCGGACAGGGACTACAACTTGAATACAGCTTATCACAATGTTTGCTTCCAGGATGTAAACTGTAAACTTGATTTTAGGTTGCAAGGTTACCGTATTTTCGATTGAACCTGTGATATTTAATAACTATTAATCAAATATAGATTTGTGCAGTGCTTATTTGAAAATGGTTATCGAATAAATATTGCAAAATTATAAGTATTAGTTCGTGTTAGGAAAATCGGTTGGAATTGGAGTCAGATGAATTGTTGGAATTATATGGAAATCAGTTTTTTATTATAATTTTTAAATTTAATTGAGTATTAAATAAACATTTATCCAATTAAACAATTTTTCTACAATTTCTCTGACACTTACATTTCAAATTTTTAATTTTTCGATTTTCGTTTATTCTTGTTCGTTTCATTAATGGAAAATTGTAAAAAATTCACTTTTTATGAATTTCAGTCTTCCAATAACCAAAATTACTATTCAATTTTCAACTCATCATTTTTTTCGCAGTTTCCTTCGACATAGTCACCATTCAGTGGTGTCATCCTTTATTCTTTAATCATTTTCAAAATCAAATAAATTGCCATCACGTGCCAATGGGGTCAAAAAATCGAAAATAAAATTACTATTCATATCAAATCTTCAATTTTTAATTACTTTATTTTCCATCGAATTATATGTTATTATAATTATTGTAATTATAATATTATATATTCGCGGCTTTCCAATCGACTCCACAATGCATTCCATTATGTATTTCAGCAACCTCCCGCACTTTCACCTGTTCTTTCATCGATTATTGACATTTTCAGTCGATTAAAATTATTTATCCATATTGCCACAATAATTTTGTCTCACCGCATTTTTTTTATAAACGAATAAAACCATTTTCCCTGCGCCTGAAACCACCGGTGCCTGGTAATAAAAATTAGACAAGGACAGGCATATTGACCAATGCCCCCAAATATGAAGGCTGAAGCACGTTTTGTGTCGCTCTAACCGTCATAAACTTGAACGATTCTGACCCTCCGATCTTTCTTAGTCTTCATCAATCTAATAGCTACAACACCACCACAGCCACGACTAAACTTATCAGAATTTTTACGGCTACCGATGACACGGTTATGGTCTTTCCTCTGTCATTCAGCGTTGCTAAAGATGTATTGAAACATTGGCACAAATTCGAAGCTACAAAGAGGATTTGGACTGAGCAATTCTTCGACATGGTTCTTTAAAAATTAATTTTAGGGAGGTGACATCATCAAATCTCGTTCAACCCGTTTAATGAATTTTCAACGGCGCCATGCAGATGATTGAATCAGAAAATTACACGAGAAGAAGTATCGACTTTGACTCGTTGTACTTTAGCAACGTAACACGATACATCATGTGGCACGTGGTACCAGCCGGATTTTTAAAACGTCCCATAATTCACGATGAAGAACCCCACACAGGCTGGTTTGAAACGATCCATCGAAGAGTAGTCAATAAGGGTGCTGTCTGAAAGTCTTCAGACGGAAAATCCAATGAAATGTGTAGTGGCACAAGACCAGGCGCCTCGTGCCTCCAGGAGGCTCCATCCGATAAGAAAAAAAAAACAAGAAAGACGTAAAAAATGTTGTACTGAATTAAAAGTTTGTGATAAGTGGAGGAAAATAAATTCGTTTGATAATTCGAAATGACAAGATTGAGGAGGAAGCAGTAAGGGTAGAGTGTATATCTGATAAAAAGCCATAGTAAAGGCAATTAATCTTCATGCCCAACGATCCTCCTCTACCTTCTTTCATTTCGTTCTTGTCTCTTTATCCGTTGGAGTTGTACATTTTCACCAATTTTTCACCAAAAATCGTATGAGCTCATCGACCATCTGGGTATTCTCTTTTAATCCCGTTGAAATCTTCGCTGACGGTTTGAAAATGTCAACCCTATACCCTCTTTCACAAATTCCCGAGCGATGGCTCACTGTCGCAGAGGGAAACGACGTACATTTGTTTGTGAGAGGTTTGATCTGAGGATATGGTAAGGGGGACAATGTGGGGTCTGGTTCTTTTCTTGTTCCTGTCCTCCTATTCACTCAATTCGGCTGGAATCGACCGACGTATCATTTGTAACAATAAAAGGTGGTACATGGCACTGTGGCTTGATAGCTCTGATCCAAGTGTCACGGGTCAGACAGGGGTTCGAGTTGATCACGTCGAAGTGGAGTGGGCGGTTAGTTCTGATTGTTTTGGAGATATTTGTCAAGTTGATGAGACAACCCTCAGGTTCGATTAATTCGAAGGGACAAATTTATAAGAATGTTATACGCAATTTCAATTTCCGAAAAATTGATTTCTTCATATTTTTAGCGAAGTGGTATTTAAATTCTTCATTTTCCTAATTTCCCCTTTAATGTTCGGAGCCCAGTGTATTTTATTAGTCTCTGCCTATTATTGTCATTATTTATTTATTATTATTCATGATTTCTGTAGATTTCGGTTGATTTACTGATAGTGTTACCAGGTTTTCTTTTTTTCATCCAATCAATCAGAATGATTGATTAAAGAGCATGCATTTTGATAACAAGAGAATGATACCAGGATTTACACTAATATTTTGAGTTCAATCATCAAACTGTTATAGTTTGCTTCATCCCCCGTCCCTTCTATACATGCTTGATGAACCCACAAGATTTAGAAGACATAAGCGAAACCTTTTGTGTCGATTAGTCGTTGCAAGTATTCATTTCGTTCTCCACTATGTTCATAAGTAGTGAAAATTTGTTGTTCTCAAAAAGTGGTGAAGACATGGAAAAGGCAAGTTTCAAAAAAAAGAAATGGTCGGCTATGAAGGCACAGGAAAGATTAAAAACGATAAATTTTTCGCCTTGGTTTTCCCCCAGTAACAGCCTCGTACTAGTTTCAAAACTTTTTGTACCATTCGATTATTTTTCTCTTTCATATGTTAACGAGCAACGCACTTCAAATACCCCATGATATATTAAAACACCAAAATATCAAACAATTCCCGATACGTGGACATATTAACAAAGAAGAGATCTCTCATCCCATTCGTCTCTTCTACGATTCTCATTCACCGGGATCAAAGTCGTTTATATAATTGCCTCCTACCTCAGTTGTTGCAAGTATTTCTCTCCTAAACGTTCGAGATTCCAGAGGAAGTAAATCATTACAAATGCGGCAATTAACTTTCATTCACCAAACATACCGATCCGAGTAACCAAACATTGAGATCAATCCCTGAATCAGTCAAGCCCGATCTATCATGCTAATGCATTTTTCCACCTTTCAAGATTCATCATGACCCCGTTTATATGTTCCCACGTGTGGCCCACAACGAATAAATCAAACAAGGGCCATTAGAACCTTGTAACAACCCCTCCTCAAAAATTGTCTACGTCAAGATGGCCTACGGAGAAGTTACCATAACCGAGCATGTTTAACCCAGAAAAGAAGCGGGAATAATGGTGACGTATGGGCCGATATAATTCACCCGACAAAGACCTCACCTCCCGAAAACTTTGTCTCACGCCTAACAAAGACTCCTTCGTCGTCTTCTTTCATTTCCATCCTCTATTTTTTATCTTTCCCCGAGTCTCTCGCGTACATTTGTCACACTTGAACCGTTGGTTTTGGAAATATTGAAATGTCCGAACAGTCGCGTGTCTCAATATTATTCTCTCTCTCATTGTAACAATTTTCACAGTTTAAGGAAGATGTATCGATGATCCTGAGGAGAATTAGAAAGTCAGGATGCAATTTTTTTACCTGCCGAGACCACCCCAGTGGTGTTCTCCATGGGGCGTTCCTCTTCACTGATGTGCCAACTCAGTGAGACTAATTTTATGGCCTCCGATGGGGATCACTGTGGCAAATTGAAAAGTAGAATTCAAACTAAAATATTTGTAGTCGTCGCGTCGTTCTATTTGGCACTTTGATGTGCCGAATAGATGCCGAGATGTCTCACTTCCCTTTTGTACGAATAAAAAACAATCGTTGGCCGTTCCTTTCGTGCAAAAGGGATGCGGCAGTTACTTTATGTGTCATTTGTGGTTTACATTTTTTATTTCTACCTATTTTATTGCTAGTAACTTCTCGAATACACCCGGACGAATACCACTGTTCAATTAATGAAAAACTATTTTTTCAGATTAAATTTGTACACCGAGAGAAATATTTAGTAAAAATTACGGAACTTTCAGTTCACTTACCGATTACGGAGTTGATTCGAAAAATTTAAGTGACGGTATTGTTATTTTTCACCAATAATTCAGATAAAAATTACGGAACACCACGAAGAAATTCCGTGACTTTAGATAAAAATTAC
>NW_011887774.1:917355-920715 GCF_000806365.1 Fopius arisanus | reverse complement strand
TATTGTTATTTTTCACCAATAATTCAGATAAAAATTACGGAACACCACGAAGAAATTCCGTGACTTTAGATAAAAATTACGTGACAGTTCCGTAAAATTTCCGACAACCACATTTCGCTCCAGAATTACGGAAAATACACGTAATTTTTATTGAATATTTCTCTCAGAGTAGTTATTGAGCGAATATAGAATTTAGGGAATATCAAACATGGAAAATTAGATAATTTGGCGAGCATATAATAGGTATTTCAATCAATCTAGATGAAAGATATCATAATTTGATTTCCAAATGGTTTCCAACCGAATGTGAAAAAATTTGCGCATATAGAGACGAATTGCTTTTAAGAGATATTTTTTTATGTAAATCAATCATAGCACAGCGACATTTCTTTTCATGCAAGAAAAATTGTTCATGTTGACTGATCCATTTAGAAAAACTTTAATCGATCAATTTCAAATTTGACGCAGAAGTATAACTCTATGATGTTGAGTAGTATTCAACCTTTCAGCACTTTACAGCATCCCTTACACTGAGGGAAAAGTTACTTTTGCCAAGAATATTTTCTTCCCATCAGTAAATCTCGCGATCACTGTGCAAATACTTCCATAAGACTTATGGTAATGCCAAATATATTTTCCTGTGGTTAGTGAATATTCTTGGCTAAGGGAATTTTTTTGTCAGTGTGTATTCGCAATCCGAGGCATCAAAGCAATGTTCAGAGGAAAAAAACAGAAATATCTCGTAAACTTTTTATGGATATGTTTGTGGTATATATGTAAAAATAACTTGATAGGAGACTCGAGACTAATAATAAATAAAATTGTTATATTAACAAAAATACAAGATTATTAATTATTACTTTAATCATTCCCCCACCCTTCAATATAAAGAAAAAATTTGTAAAATTTTGGACGTCGACGATTTGCGACATTCTAATTAATTTAGAAGGAAAATTAGATAATCAACTAATTTCATACAGAAGTAAAAACTAATCAAATGCATCCAAGATCATAATTAGTCACCCTAAAAGTTAAATATCTACAAAGTAATATTTTCGAGAACTATCAGATGAAGATAAATCAATGACATAATTCGGGGAAATTCTCGAGAAACGCTAAGACGCAACGCATCGTCCCCAGAATTGGAAAATTACGAGTAATCCCCCCCTGGAACCCTGACATGCAGAAGGTGGTTGATGGTCAAAGAACTAGGAACTCCCGTGGCAAAGACGGCACGATGGAGACTAACGATTAACGAACAAATAGCCCCCCTGTCTCTACAATTACCGGTAATTGTAATAATTGTACTTTGAGAGTAGACGTTATACTGGTGGGATTATAAACCGTGGCGGCGCTCCGCAGAAAGCGACACTGACTTCTTGTAACCGATTCCTTTTTTTTTTTTTCATTTTCCATCTCACTTCAGAGACGCGGCAACACAGGGCGGAATGAACGCCATGTGTCCCAGCTTAGTGGGAAATCCATTGTCCACCCCTCTTATTACCTTTATGCCGTCTCTTACGCACTTGTTACCTCTCCGTACATTCATACCTTCATTTATTCAATTTTTTTTCTTTGAACGTACGACTCTTCTTTCATCATTTTTATTCCTTTTTTTCAACAACAAGGCATTATCGGTCTTTCACGTTCTAGATTCCTCGACTTGTCATTAAAATACCACCTGAGACTAAGGGTGTTCTGCCGCATGAAGATTGAATAAAAAATTTCCTCAGGTTTTTGACCGCTCGCGGGAGTTGTTATGACATGTATTACCGAAATTTCAATTTTAATTTATTAAAAGAGGCAGTTGTTGCAAAAGCGTTGATTCGTGAAGGGTGAGATTTGAAAGAAACCAGGGATCGATCACCACGAGGATGTGCGTGATTGTGCTGGATATTTATCCCAATTTACCGGTAAACGCCGGAGAGATCTGATTTAATTGCTTTCGGAATCAGGTACCAGATCATCTCCAGGAGCGTGTCCTTTTGTCTGTTCTCAATCAAAGCTAGAACGAGACTGATTGTTAATTTGGAAAAATCAGGCAGTTCCGGTTGGATCAATCCACGGGTGCATTAAACGTACTGCTGATTGCTTAGTCTCGGAATGCCAAATGTGGGTAATCGCATTCCGTGGATGAAGTCGTCTGGAAGATTGCGAAATCGATGCAATTAATGTACTCGCTCGATTTCGAGTTAAGAGGAAATTAATAATTCAATTAATTTTTTTCAACCTTCAAACGCAACATTGAGTTATTAATGTTATCATCCATATGGAATAAACAATACATCTATTACAAATAATTTTATGTTATTGAAATATAAGAATAATTACAATAGAACAATTCCATTTTTTATACATCCATTTGTTATACATTTTTTAATTTCCTAATGAAAAAAATTATTTTTATTTATATATATATATATACCTTTTATTTTCGTGTTATTAATTTCTCTTTTGAAAACTCTCACTTTCACGATCCACTCCGATGATTTTTGGACATGTTCAATGATCCAAAGCATTCACCACAGCCGTGAGAAAATTCACTCACATACTATTTTGCATGTCTCGGCAACTCCACCCCTCGTTTTCATTCCCCGCACACAATTCCACCTGACTCTCGTTTATTTTTATTTTCCATGCTTTTGTTATCACTTTCATATTTTTCAACCCCTCATTCCCACGTTTTCAGAAACTGAAAAAGCCAATGGTGTTTGATGATGGGGTAAAGAGAAGACGAAATAAAAGGGATATACCACTTTATGATTCATTGAAATCTTCAGTGTTCTCTACTTCATGTGGTGATTCATGTCTGGTAAATATAGGAATGAGGGAATGGAGTGGGTAAATTATGAGGAAATCCGTGTATACACAGGTGGTTAGTTACATACTGATTTTTTTTTTTCGGAGATGGGATGTGATAGAGGAGACGTTCCCGTTCGTCATGCGGACGAATTTTAAAGAGGTGGATGGAAAATCAGTATCAGTCAGTTGGTGATATGTTTCGTTGTATCGAGTTTCGGTACTATAATAGTTAGTTAGGAGGACAATGTAGCGGACACAAAGCCCGTGTCGCCATTGCATATGCATTACAATGGGGTTGTCTTGTAGATCGACTGCGTGACCCTTCAGTAACGCATGATTTTTCAGGGTCCATGAGAGATTGGTGTTGTAATATCCAATGAAGATACCGGGATACCTCCCGTGATCCATCCATCAAAATGTTCTGCATACGTCGTTAGAAATTTCTTGAAATTTTAACCATGGAGTCATCGGATTTTTTCATTATGCGAGTATTTTTAATTTAATTCGATTCAATTCAATTCCAATTGAAAACCGTCACTGAATTTCTCACTCATCTGA
>NW_011887774.1:911110-916490 GCF_000806365.1 Fopius arisanus | reverse complement strand
AACCTTAAGTGAATGAGTAACAATAGGGTTCATTTTATTCATCTATATAGTATGATTATTAAACTATTTATTATGAGAACCAATTCGCAGATTTTTTTCATCCGGAAAATTGAGGAAAATACAATTTATGACTGATCCTATAATTACGCTGGGTCCTTCTTCGATAAATATCGACAAATCTAGAGATAACGGAATTTTCATATCAATCCATTTGTGGAACAAAATAACAACTAGGATAAAACTTTTTCCATAAGTTGGGTTGTCCTCAATTTTTAACATTCCAAAAAAATGTTGGAATAATCAATGATTTTTGCAAAAAAGTCATGAACAAAGGGAACTGAAAAAATGTTCATTCAAATTAAAAAATGACATTTGAAGTATAACAACAATCGCATAATGTCAACAAAAAATGGAATTTCAATGTTATTTTATTCACATTTAAAGTGGGATAAATGAACGGTTGGGTGAACCGTGGAGAATGCCATTCTAATCAGATCAACGCATGGCGTATTAAGAGACATAAATTGCACCAGTTGAGATATCAAAACCAGATAGTCTTCTTTGGCGACACAGATACCGAGCCAGTTAAGCATTAGAAAAGCTATCGAATGTCATTATCACATCTCGGTGAAAACCAGTTTTCGTGGAGAACCCGGTTGAACACAAACGATCGACACCATAACAACAATTGACTTCGGAATGACACGACCCGTGTAAAAATACCTATAAAACCTATTTTTAAGGGGCATAAAAATGATTATACTTTTTCTAAGCAACATTGTAACGTATATTGTTAAGTATTCCTCGAATAACGATCTCAAATTTTTTTCTCAACTTCTCCCATATCTCCAGTTACAATTCCATTGTTGATGGCTGAAATTGATGGCCGAAGGTGAGTTTCTTGACTAACTTTTCGAGGTTATGGCGTTCAAAGCGCCTTATTTTGCCTACAATGGGACAAAGTAGTCACGAATTTTACAACCACCGCGGGAGCAGTCACGGTCTCTAAAACGACTTAGGCCTTCCTTTCTCATTCTTAACCGGCCCTTAAATGTACTCAGGGCATCTCTCAGTTGCATAAAAGTAGCACATTGTCAGGTTTATGTAGTAATGATGGTTTTAACAGGCGACGGGATTTTTTTTAACTACTCGGCAATACGCGCACTTTACAATTGGCTTTTTACAAGATTTTTTTTCATTCCTCATTATTATTGCGCGTACTTATAATACGCTGGTAAAAATACCGGATAAATGATAGTCCTCACCTGTACTGGGTTCAAATAACTCTGTCCGATAGATTTTATCCTGCAGACTCTAAAAAATCACTTTTTTCTGGATTTTTTTCTTTAACCGTCTCAATAAAATTTCTCGCATCACACGGCAAAATGGCCGTCATCCTCATGTTTTACATAAAATCGGATTAGCAATGAAATTCTATTACAATGCCATCGAATTTCTCCGGGTGCTCTGATATTTAATTCAATGATAAGGGTTAAGGGCGAAGGTCGTGGTTTCTGGTCAGTTAATACTAAGAATAAATCATTGATCTTTATTTTTCTATAATATTTAGGACATGAACTGGAAAATTATAATTGAAATTTCAAATGAAAAAACCTGAAATGTTTGATAATTTCTCTCCAGCGAATCCTTTGATTACTTGGACATTACGGTTGTTCTGGATGTTGAGGTCGACATGGGCCTGAGAAACCAGAAAAATGTTGATAATTAAAAGTATAATTTTCCTAAATTTTGCAGAAATTTCGAAGTGTTTTAGAGTAATCTTAAGGAAAATGGCGTCCCATGTAAAATAAAAACTTTTTTTTTCTTCTATATTTAACACTTTCACGGCTGGTATACATATTACGATGTATTCATGTTGCTAAAGTAATACATAATCTTCATTGAAACTGAGATATCTTATAAATGCAGAATAATTAATGATTCATGGGAAATTGGGAAATTTACAGGGTCCCCTTTTGCCCCAGTGCTTTTATTCTGTCTCGTGCTGGTGTCAGTTAACCATTAAAATCAGGTCAGTTCTTCCAAATTTGTAAGCATCATCGGATAATAGTATATTCTTATCTTTCAGTATGGACATTTATATATCCATTTAGAGAGACAAATTATCAGACTTTTTTTTCTGTATACACAAGGCTAGTGATTTATGTCTAATGTTTTGTGTTCCATGTATTTGATAAAGAATTTTTTTTCTAATCTCGACAGAAACTAAGTTCTCACAGACATTTGATTGTGCACTGTACCCATTCATTGAATATTTCCTGGTTTGGATTTTATTCATTTTTTTATGTAGTGAGAAAATTGTATCTTAGCGCTGGTTTTTAAAATACTCTTGTTGTTTATTTTTTTAGGATAATATTATCATAAATCTAAGAGATTATACCTTTCTTCGATTCGAGATCTGGAAGGGATATATTTTCATTGCTGTTTTATTAGGAATTCAATTTCGTTATAGTGAGTTTTAGTACATTTTTTTTTATACAAAATGCTTACAGCGAACCGTGAGGTAAAATGAACAGGTTAATTCCTTTTTTAATTTTTGATTGGATAACTCGAGTGTTAACATGAATTTCATTAATAATATTTATATGATTTTGGTAAAAATAATTGGCCGCAAAATTTAACTCAAGAAAAAAAACCTGTTTCCTGTTAATTTTGGGGAAAAGTGAAACAGAAATTTACAATTCAGTTTGATTTTTCTATTAAACTTGGGATTTTCAGTTAAAAGAGGCCCTAAAATTGTTGTGGAATTCCTACCCTGGGGGAAAAATCTGTAGAATATTTAGCCGATTCGGCATATTTCTCTCACGGAAAAAAATTCTCGATAACAATTAGACCCCGTGAGTGCTGTCCATGGAACGAATTGACGTTCAATGCTTCTTTACGTCAAGTTTGTTCGGAAAAGTTAGAATTCAGAGACGAATTTTACGATAAAATCGAGGGGTTATTGATTGATGAAACCACTATGTGATTCTAAATCAATCACATTAAATGAGTCCTGAAATCATCTGAACTCCACCTAATGAAAACTATCCTCGTAATTGTAGCATCTCATTTGATGCTAATTTGTGCTTGATTTTGATAATTGAAGTAAAAAATTTGAAATCATTTGAGATCATGAAATCGGGAGAAGAAGTTTTCAAAATCACGTAAAATCAGTATTAATTATGTCATCATATTCGACAACGAATAACCCCTGACATAAAATAAAATACCTTCATCCCACGTTTGGTCCTCTGGAGGTCTCACTTTCATTAAAAATTTCATATTGTACTATAAGACTTCTCCCCAATAATGGGACAAGATAGAAACTTCCGGAATTTTGTCCGATAAATTTGCATAAAGATTTCTGATAACATCAAACGCACTTTAGGTATAGTTTTGAAGTGTTTATTTATTTTCCAGGGAAAAAATAGTTGTCTCCTGGGGTGGTTTAAAGGGTCTACCGTTGCGAAAGGCGGCATTTGGTGTAAACTAGGGTGGCCGTGGATTATTGACTCTAATGGGTGCCAATGTTACTGGAGAGGAGCAGACAGTACAGAGGGAAGACCGACGTACGAGAGTGTTGACTTACCTTGTTGCCCACCCACTTGGATCTCAACGTTCAACAGTCTCACTTTTGCTCTTCCGCCATTTTATTGACCGAGAAAAATCACACCGTACCTGATACATCCGGGTGACGATGGACCTCCAGCACGAACATCTGTAATTTGAGGAGGAGTTGATTTTTTTTTAGCCGCTCGGTCAAAGGAATTGGAATGTTATGGTTTCTTTTATTGAAAAGAATGAAGATCTAAGGATATTGGTTCTTTAGTATGAACAATTGATGTATCTAATATTCCTAGAAACATAAAAAAGTATAATAGCCAAAAGTAATTAGTTCGCGTTTGAAGAGTTTGAGAAGTAATCGTTTAAAGTACTTTTTGTCTCTGTAGTAAGTGAAGTACTATCCATCGGATGGTGGACTACTACATCTGCCGATAGAAGTACTTATTATCTCGGAATTACTTATTTAGAACTTCAGTTCTTTTAACTGATTAATTTAATGGGGGAAGTGGATATCATTATCTGATATAGGACGGTCTTCCTTGCGCCTTTTTCTACAAGTAGAAATGGTCATCAGAAGATAATTTCCAAGAAAAATCAACAAATTAACATTTTGATTAATCTTCTGGAGAATTGAAAATTGAGAATTGAGAATGAAAAAGTTTTGGAATCTAGAATCAGAATAAATTATATTCATGTAATTAACTCTTGCGAGATTACCACAGCTGTATTAATCACCTCGAAAAATCATCACTTAATTACTTATTGTGGAATAAGTGATAAGTAATTAGTAATGAATTGATTAGCGCGTTCGGCCTAGATAGGATAGAGATCAGTGGGACGACATCCCACACAACCGGGGGAACGACGGGTGCCCCAGCACCGCTAGAAATGCCCCTTTTCTCCTCCTTACCACCAGTCAATCCTTTTCATTCATCGATTCCACTTCTCAACGCAAGTGCAAAAACACACGTTCACCATATAGGTCCCCTGCAATTCCTCATGCACTGGCGTACGC
Organism: Fopius arisanus; assembly: GCF_000806365.1. Lineage (NCBI taxonomy): Eukaryota > Metazoa > Arthropoda > Insecta > Hymenoptera > Braconidae > Fopius > Fopius arisanus. The sequence goes on along the minus strand of NW_011887774.1, from coordinate 911,908 downwards.
GCACTTGCGCGTTCACTTTTCCCGATTCCCGCGTTTTTTTTATCACCTCGATAAAACCGGCCCTATCATGGACTCGAGAAGTTTCCCGCGTTTTCTCTCCCCTGATCAATGACTCGAGATTGTCCAGGGTTCGCCTTAGTGCCCACCATATGTATCCACTTATATTCACGTATGTACTATCGTGCATTAGATATATATGTCATCTGTGCAGCCATTGTGACATATGCCATTACCTTGGACTTATATATGTATATATTGTTGAGAGTATTGTCGAGTGACTGATGTATGCCTGATCCCCAGCTAACAAGACTCTTTCGCCTCTGTATGCAAGTGTCTTTGTGTTTAACCAGTGTTCATGTCAATGTGTGATGAGAAAAAAATTGCCAATTTCAAATGATTTCTTCATGATTTTTCAACTTTTCTATGCAAAACAATTTCTTTATTTTGTTTTTCTTTGCAGATATGGAAAAATTCAATGAGCGAAACAATTGAACAAGATTTCATTTACAGGTGAACCAAACTCTGGATTTATCAATCAGGGCACCATCCAAATCATGATCTCGAATCAGGATTACTATATGGTATTGAATCGTTAAATTGTAATGATTCACATAGTTTCTGTTTAAATAAATTATATTATTGTTCGCAGGTGTTTATGTAATCAATTTGTGGTTGCTTCATAACCACTTTTTAAGTATAGATCAATTATTTAACAGTATTTTCCGGAAGTTATCAACATATTTGCAGTCCGTTCAAAATGACGAAATAATGTTGCAGTATAATTGAATTTACGAGGAA
>NW_011887774.1:907926-910590 GCF_000806365.1 Fopius arisanus | reverse complement strand
GGAGTGGGGATAAAGAATCGTTAAATACAGGAGAAAAATGCAAATATGGAATGATGTGGTTAACCTCGCGAGGGAATGGTAGACGCCTCGAGATAGTCTTTTTCTCCAACTACCGATTGCCTCCGCTAATGGCCGCAAAATATTTTATATTGAATTGTCCATTAACATCACATTTGATAAAATAAAACGTCACATTAAAGTAGCATATCTCCAAAACCTTTACAAAAAATAATGACTTACTCTGATTTATTTATTGACTTTGGATGTCACGTGATGAAACATTCGTGACAGGGGAATAGTATCAATAAGGTGATTGAAGTGCCACATTCACCTACTGCGTCGCAGTTTCAACTGTGTTATCTCATTTTTTATATTCCTGTAATTTGCATGCACTAATACGAAAATATATCGATATAATAGAGCTGAGTTTTCACGGTGCATTTGAATATCCACTCCTAAGCAATTCAGGGTAAACAAGAGAAAATTATTCATAATCGACTCTGGCAGGGATTGAAAACTGTTGATTGTCAGTGAAAGTTGAATCTGCGGAGATTTTGTAATCACAGGAATGAGTGAAAAATATAGTTGCAAACACGTTGAACCGGAAAGGTAATATTTTTTCGAACCCCTGAGTGATAGCTTAATCACTGATCCCCGCCTGGTGGTAAACCAATTAAATTCTGGTTTTAATTGAATCAAAAGATCATGCAATTGAGAAAAAAAAAACACGGACGAATGATGAGACATGCGCATAAACCATTCATGGGAATCCAATCAAAATGTAAATCCAGTATAATACGAGACAATAAAATTTTTTCCTTACGGTGAAAAAAAAAATTCATTGATTGCATCGAGTGCAAGCGAGAATGAATTATGATACTTCAATGTTAATAGTGTTTTGATTGCAATGAGGTCATCGTACAATGTTGAATCATGTCATCGTATGGTCTCTGGTATAGGTCACAAAGCTGTGTAAAGTGTGTTGGCCCATATTAAGTGATGTTGCATGAGATTTTTTTTTTTTATTGAAACATATATACAAAGGAGTTAAAGACCTGCAACGTGACGTTAAAGATAGTCGGTATATGACGAGAAGTGGATACGCATCGAGTATGGAAAAACAGCTTTCTCCCTCGACGGGTTTTCAGGTGGAATACAGCCTCTCTCTGTACACATACATGTCTTGTACGTAAGAATTAAGTAGATAAACATACGTGAAGTAATACCGCACAGCGTAACGCACAAGAGGCGACCGCTGTCTCTCAAATGCGGAGGAAAACCTCACTATGTTTCAGTGTAACGTTAATATATATCCGTATTCTCTTTCTGATACATAAAATCTATTGAAAGAGGAATATTACGGTGGTTCGGCGCGGCCAAATACTTACTTGACTTGTCCGTAAATTATTGTTCATGTCTGTACGCCAATAACGGCACTTTGACCGGCTGTCATTATTTATACGTCCATCTACCACTATTTCTCACTTTTAACATTAACCGAGGGCGTATACATGTATGGCAAAACGAGTGTTCGCAGTCAAGTGCAATGCCTTTTTTTCATACGCGCACATGAAAATCCCGGAACACTCGTTGAAGGATTTCGTTGATAGTACAGGCCTCGCTAACTATTACTTAATGGCGCAGTTAAATACCAATTACTAAATCGTTGGTTGACAGTTACCGAACGGTTGAGTTAAGAGATTAAGGTTGAGATGAATGGACGATTTGGTAATGGTTGCCCAAGCCCATGTTAATGTGACAAATTCGTTATTTATTACTGAATAGTCATTGTCACTTGAAAATTAGCACCGTTTAGCTCCAAAAATGAAATACAAATGAATAAATATTGCCTGATACGGATTGATGTTCTGAGATATGATTTCTCAAATATACGAAGTTTAAGTCTCTTTTAGATATAGTATCAATTTCGAATGGATATTTTAGAGTTGAAAAAAGATACCATAATTTCGGTGGACTTCTCTTTTTTAGCGAATGATTATGAAAATCATTTTTGTATCTACATTTTTGGAAAATTAAACATTAAAATTTCAGCGAAAACTCTTGAAATTTTTTTAATGCTTCTTTATTAACGAATTATTTAATTGTGTAATATTTTGGTAATTTTCAACTTTCAGATCATATTGCACTGAAAAACCGTGAAAATTCCAACATAAATTTCTCTGAATTTCTCGGATTTCTGGAAAATTAATGATTATTTAACATGAAAAACTCTTTGAATTTTCAAGATAAACGAGAAATTTAGTAAGCGTTTTTAATTAGAATTGAATTTGAATTCACATATTTGAAAGTCCAAATGACTGAAATTTGTGACTGAAATTTCAAGATATTTTAAATAGCATATCTGAATTTGCGAGATATGTAATAAAAACTGAGGGCTCGAGTAAAATACCGCCAAATAGATAAACAATGCCAATGAATAAACAATTCTATCTTCTATAACTAATTATTTCATGGAATATTAAACGGAAAACGATTTCCGAGCAGATTTCCGTCAGATCACGAAAGGCAATTGTTCGAGGCCGCCAGTGAAAAATTTAACAGCATTACCATTAATTTATAAAAGATTTCTCTCAGATCTTTGAATAAATTGCTGTCACTTAAACCATCCGTTCGTTCAGAATTCATTTTATCTTCGAGATAACT
>NW_011887774.1:899136-902311 GCF_000806365.1 Fopius arisanus | reverse complement strand
GACCTTTATTGCAGATTGTCTCTGAACAACGTCTACTATTTATTTATCATGATCTAACACATTTAGGCACATTTTCAAGGGTCGAACCTGTTGATCAATAACTTGATTAATTAGTTCGATTTACAAATTAATCCTTCCACTCACTGATAAACTCTTCCGATTAATCCATTCAACCCGCTAATTAACGCTTTCACCCACTTGCAGCATGAACCGAATAAATCCCTGAATCCGCGAGCTTATCAATTAATTGACCCACAAATCAAATTGCGACATCACTATCAATATACGGATCCTCACACAACTAATCAATTAGTTAATCAGTCCCATGATCAATTGAGTAATTCATTACTTAATCCGCGAATTGACAACTCGTGACAGACCATTCACCAACTCTACGACGATCGGTTCGTTGACCCATCAAGCAACCAATTAATTGTTTAATTAAGTATTTAATTCAATGATTAACGAATTAAATAAAAAAGCCCCAGATATTTCGATCAATCAATTCATTTTTATTTACTAAATGCAAAGCGAATTGATCATATCTCAAAAAATTGGTGTCAGTATCAATGTCAATATCATAATTCTATTAGAATTCTAACAAAATAATAACAGCACATTATTTAAAGAATATAAAGGAGAAAATCGATTGTTGTACCTCTTGAAATGATCAGCTTTAATATCGATTAAACCGGAGCTTAGAAAATGCATTACAATGTCGTATTTTCAATAAACTGGAAACCCGGTAACAATTACATCATTGCTTATCATGTTATCGCATCATATGCTTGACATACGCAATTATTGTGAAACATTACCTATAATATTAGTTAGAGTTTTTTAGACCAACGCTTGGAAAATTGATTTCAATACCCGCTCGATCAATTTACAGCGTCAAGTGCTTTTTCTTTTAGAATCTTCTTATTCTCAATTGAATTTATTAGATTGATCCATACATGGAAAATGTTTCATGATTTCATTGTTAGAACACATAAGATTCTTTGATACTCTGATATTTCGAAGTGGCGGACAATAGTTTATGATACGAACAATTTAATTATGTAATATCACAGATGTATGACATATTAACATATTCGGGCTGATGCGCGAAGTAGGAGAAATCTGAATAAATGATCCTGACAGCACGACCAGAGACAATAGAAAATTTTCCGCATGACTCCATAAAAATGTCAACAAAAATGAATTAGTGGATCTACAAATAAAGATTAGAGCGAATCTATGATATTTATTTAGTATTTGATTTGTTTGGAAGTCCAAAATTTAAAATAACATCCAGACAAATTCAGTGACATTGAAAATTTAAACATTGTATCCGATATGCGCCAATAAGATATCGAGCCCATAGATTACAGTGCAGGGGTGGATCCATCCATTTCTGTAAATTGTCAGGATGCAAAATCCAATGGGGAATTACACTCGAAACGAGGAAGTTGAACGTGATATTATGAACAGGCAGTATGTGCCGTTGCATTTGGGAAGAACATGGCCATGTATTAGTCTGCGGACTTGGCAAATAGAGTGTGTATGTAGATGGGTAAACGAGCCGAGGAGTCGGCTACGACCTAGGAAACTAAATGTGAAACGAGCCATTGGCCAGGGCTTTTCGTAAACGTGCCAGTTATCGAGACACAGTGCGGGAGGAGTCCGGGGGAGAACTTGACTTTAGTAAGAGTTTACGACGCACTACCGTACACAGGGTTAATTCAATCGGCTGGCCCATAAGCCACCCTATAACCCTGATTACATTGGCCAAAATCGTTACTCGATACTGGATACGGGATTCGATTTCTGATCAAGTGCCTCGTAACTCTTGTCTTTCCAATGGAATTGGAAAATTACTGAACAATAGACATCAAACGATACCACATTTTACAGACAATTAAATACGAGACAATAAAATGCACTTTACACACAAGTGTCGAGATGGTATATTGGGGTACTAGTGTGTAAAGAACCGCTTTTCCGCATGCAAAGGTAATCCTATTTCTTGAGTTTCCTATCGACTTCAGTGATCGGAATCGTAGTGGGGCTGAAGTAATTGTTTTTCTACATGAAATCCGTAAAGATTAAGGTCGTGTGTAAAGTGAATTTCGAGTACGTAAAGCGAAACGAAGCTTTACTTTCGATGTGCAATCAATGAAAAAAAAAAAACTACATGAATCATTATTTGTGCAAGCCTACTGGGTAATACTAACAGTTTATTGACAGTTATATTGGCGTAATTATTGAAAATTAGTTTGACATGTGACAGCGATTTTAACCAAATTATTTCCTACAAGTATAATGGAGTTACTTCTGACACAAAGTGTACACGAAAAGTTTGTGGTTATGTTTGTTGCTTACATAATGTATAATAATATGAATGTCTTTCCGTTATCGGAAAATCTATCAATATTTTGAAAAATCAATTTCCGACATGACAACTGATGTTATTAGAAAATATCTGCGGGAATCGTCAGATGATTCATTGAAGATGACTACCCCTGTCTCATTCTCCATTTGACGGGAATTAATTTTCACTCAAGTGCCATGCGAGAGGCAAATAAGTTCCGCAAAACTCATGCACGTCATCATAACACACCGCAACAGTAGTCGTGATTGGACTTTCCCTCGTTAGATGGGCTGTGACGAAATTTTTCGACAGTTTCATACTCACTGTATGTCTTTAAGTGTAATAAGCCAATACAGAGTATAAATTATGTCGAAGTTGCTGAGGTTTATGGACAAGAAAATGATGTTTTGCATTATTGAATCTTACGCACACCTAGGCGGTATTTAAAACAGCGCAATAATCAGTGAAAAAAAATTTTTACTTCTAGAATCGCACCGAGAAATGTGCAATTAAGATGTGTAATATGCACCTGTGCGTGAAACTACTTTAGGAAATAATATTTCTTATCGAAGGATAATTAAAAATTTATAATTCAGGCAGATGCTCAAATAAATGGCATGACAGTAATCATTCATCAGTGGAGAATTTTATTTTTCAAGGCGTTTCCTTTTTATAAATAAATAATAGCTGATGAGTTTATTTCCAAAATATTACTCAGTTAATATTATTATTAATTATTAAGCATTTGACGATTTTAATATTCTATTGTTGTTGTTTTAAAATTGTTATTTTTTATGTTCTAATAATTGCCAATTTTATGGT
>NW_011887774.1:895831-899126 GCF_000806365.1 Fopius arisanus | reverse complement strand
ACAAAAATGAATTAGTGGATCTACAAATAAAGATTAGAGCGAATCTATGATATTTATTTAGTATTTGATTTGTTTGGAAGTCCAAAATTTAAAATAACATCCAGACAAATTCAGTGACATTGAAAATTTAAACATTGTATCCGATATGCGCCAATAAGATATCGAGCCCATAGATTACAGTGCAGGGGTGGATCCATCCATTTCTGTAAATTGTCAGGATGCAAAATCCAATGGGGAATTACACTCGAAACGAGGAAGTTGAACGTGATATTATGAACAGGCAGTATGTGCCGTTGCATTTGGGAAGAACATGGCCATGTATTAGTCTGCGGACTTGGCAAATAGAGTGTGTATGTAGATGGGTAAACGAGCCGAGGAGTCGGCTACGACCTAGGAAACTAAATGTGAAACGAGCCATTGGCCAGGGCTTTTCGTAAACGTGCCAGTTATCGAGACACAGTGCGGGAGGAGTCCGGGGGAGAACTTGACTTTAGTAAGAGTTTACGACGCACTACCGTACACAGGGTTAATTCAATCGGCTGGCCCATAAGCCACCCTATAACCCTGATTACATTGGCCAAAATCGTTACTCGATACTGGATACGGGATTCGATTTCTGATCAAGTGCCTCGTAACTCTTGTCTTTCCAATGGAATTGGAAAATTACTGAACAATAGACATCAAACGATACCACATTTTACAGACAATTAAATACGAGACAATAAAATGCACTTTACACACAAGTGTCGAGATGGTATATTGGGGTACTAGTGTGTAAAGAACCGCTTTTCCGCATGCAAAGGTAATCCTATTTCTTGTGTTTCCTATCGACTTCAGTGATCGGAATCGTAGTGGGGCTGAAGTGATTGTTTTTCTACATGAAATCCGTAAACATTAAGGTCGTGTGTAAAGTGAATTTCGAGTGCGTAAAGCGAAACGAAGCTTTACTTTCGACGTGCAATCAATGAAAAATAAAAAACTACATGAATCATTATTTGTGCAAGCCTACTGGGTAATACTAACAGTTTATTGACAGTTATATTGGCGTAATTATTGAAAATTAGTTTGACATGTGACAGCGATTTTAACCAAATTATTTCCTACAAGTATAATGGAGTTACTTCTGACACAAAGTGTACACGAAAAGTTTGTGGTTATGTTTGTTGCTTACATAATGTATAATAATATGAATGTCTTTCCGTTATCGGAAAATCTATCAATATTTTGAAAAATCAATTTCCGACATGACAACTGATGTTATTAGAAAATATCTGCGGGAATCGTCAGATGATTCATTGAAGATGACTACCCCTGTCTCATTCTCCATTTGACGGGAATTAATTTTCACTCAAGTGCCATGCGAGAGGCAAATAAGTTCCGCAAAACTCATGCACGTCATCATAACACACCGCAACAGTAGTCGTGATTGGACTTTCCCTCGTTAGATGGGCTGTGACGAAATTTTTCGACAGTTTCATACTCACTGTATGTCTTTAAGTGTAATAAGCCAATACAGAGTATAAATTATGTCGAAGTTGCTGAGGTTTATGGACAAGAAAATGATGTTTTGCATTATTGAATCTTACGCACACCTAGGCGGTATTTAAAACAGCGCAATAATCAGTGAAAAAAAATTTTTACTTCTAGAATCGCACCGAGAAATGTGCAATTAAGATGTGTAATATGCACCTGTGCGTGAAACTACTTTAGGAAATAATATTTCTTATCGAAGGATAATTAAAAATTTATAATTCAGGCAGATGCTCAAATAAATGGCATGACAGTAATCATTCATCAGTGGAGAATTTTATTTTTCAAGGCGTTTCCTTTTTATAAATAAATAATAGCTGATGAGTTTATTTCCAAAATATTACTCAATTAATATTATTATTAATTATTAAGCATTTGACGATTTTAATATTCTATTGTTGTTGTTTTAAAATTGTTATTTTTTATGTTCTAATAATTGCCAATTTTATGGTCCATATGGCACTAAAAAACCACAAAAATTTTGATAATTCAAACAATAATTTATCTAAACGTAAGATCTTCTGAAAATTCAATTGTATTTGATATATATTTTTTTTATTCCGGCTCTTTCTGCCCTGTTCTGGCTAATTGGCCCTATCTCACCCTGTGCAGGCGGCTGTGGATCCTACATTGTACCGTATCCACTCTCCTATAGAACATAGGAGTAACATGGGAAACCACAGAAAAAACCATGTCGGTACAGGCGGTTGCTCTATTAGCAACCTCCCGCTCATCGGTGCCTGTTGAAAAATTCGAGTCAACTGGGAATCGAACTCACAACTTTAAGAACAGTAGGCTCGCACCTAGCCTCTGAGCTACCGACGTCGGTTGATATTGAATGGCCAAGATAAATGGCAAATTAGTGAGTATTTTGAATTGAAATTAACTTCAAATTCCTATTTGAAAATTTATCAGTCACTCTGGAAGTGATAATTCAAGAGATTTTTAACAGTGTGTTCAAAAAATAGACAAATCGAATCGAATTTCCCAATATAGTAATCTCATTCATTGAATTAATTTTTCTTAGAATATAGCCATTCATTATTCACCAAATAACAAAAAAGTTAGTATGTGAACGATTGCCCCCGGAAATTGAAGGGACCCCAGTCCTCAGTCTCCATCCCTTAATTTCCGTTATCTGGCGTCAATTTCCCAGACGCGGGAATGTTTAAAATTCAACGGTCCGTGGCAAAAACCGAGAGGGGACTCAGCACAGAGGAACGAAAGTGGCAATCGGCCTCAGGCGTTACATTGCACTATCCACTGAGTACATTGAATGTGTGTAACATAATAACTGTGTCATCTCCCTTTCAATACTGCCTGTATCTCCCTTTCTGTGCCAGCCTCACAGCTTTATCCTTGTTACTTTCATCCCACCTATTCGCATTTTCCCTTTCTCACCCGCACCCGTACTTCATACCCCACCAACTTACTCTTTTCATCTCCCACGCGTTCAAATGTCTGCCACTGACTTGATTGGATCCACTTAGCATGACTCTATATATATTCACCATGTGACATTACTGCTTTATCCTATATGCGCAAACTGCCTCGCACTGAGAAAAAAAACGTCGATCAAGTGTTTACGTGATTGATCGTCATTCATAATATTTTTATTTCCTCGATCCAAGTCCGAAATGACTCGAGACAATAGCATCTTGTCGTCATGAATGCATGTACACACTTGAATATAGTTTCCACATTTTTTTATTATCCACTTGATGCAAGTATACGCGTAGGATTGATTCAAGCGTAGAATCGATTG